>NC_051437.1:23759655-23836785 GCF_001649575.2 Kryptolebias marmoratus
TCTAGTTATTTCCATGCAGTGTCCAGAAAGAGGTGTTGTTCAGGTTGTAGGGCACCACAACTGCTTCCACCCACCTCCATCATCATCATCATCATCATCATCATCATATGAAATTACTTTTTGTCACAACAAAAAATAGTAGCTGGTAAAAAAAAAAATTCCACCTGCCACTATGGCTGGTGGACAAAATTTTTAATTTCCACCCCTGGTTAGGATACTATAAGCAATACTTCTACTCTAGTTTTCATATCAGATTAGTAATAAACTCTCTTTAAATTCTCTTTTATAAGTTTCTTAACACCCAAAATTTGTGTCATTTAATACTGTAATCATGTATCATTTATTTGTAAAGCATAAGTATGATTAAACCTTAACTAAGGAAGTTACTAGATAATTTTAACTGCACTTGTGTATCGTGTTTTCTGTGATTCCTTCCAACAGTTTGTGTTCTTTCTGTGAATGGGGATTTTTACTACCCATATTTAAAAAACTGTTATCATAATGGATCAAAAGTTTGTTAAATGCATAAAAACACAAATAATAAAGATTTACAAAATCTGTAATAGATTGCATAAGTCTTCACGTAGCATGATTGTATTAGAAATGTGTGTGTGTATGTGTGTGTTTACAGTTTATTGAGATCCAGCCTAATGATGGCTTTGGTACTCTGCTTCCACAAGAAACCCTGAAGATCGATCTGATTTTCAGTCCCAAAAAAGCCAAGGAGTACCGTTTTCAGCTCAGTTGTAAATCAGGAATTAACAGGTTAAGTTTTCCTTCTTTACTGAGTGTGCATGGAGGTTACTGATGATGGTTTACAAAATGATGGAGCTTGATTAACAGCTAACCCATTGTTTTTGCCATCAGAGAGTTTCTACTATCCTGCCGAGCAGCGGGTGTTCACCCACCGCTGGAGCTCTCTCATTCTCTGGTTCGTTTCGGAGCCACCGCCGTTGGTGACGAGTCCTCTGCCACGCTTTACCTGATCAGCCGCCGCGCTGACAGCAGCCAGTTCCAACAATCAGTAACTCCAGGGGCCAAAGACACCAGGACTGTTGAGGTTCCCAGGTTGTTCTGCTTCACGCCACCAGAAGACTCAGACATCAGCATCTCTCCGTCTGCAGGACACCTTCTCCCTGGAGAGGTGAAGTAAACTCCTTTTTGTGTTTACAGGGTGGTTCACAGATTTAAAAACAAAAGGCAGTTCTAAACAACTGTGTGATGTCTTCTTCTGTGTCTTTGGAGGAGCTTTGGAAGGGAAATAACGTTGAGGAGATCATCAGACTTAGACCCAACAGTTGTATACCTTACAGGCAAACTTTGGTTTTCTACACCCGTATTCAGGGTGTTGAGGGAAACCAGGAACTGCAGTTTCAGGAAAAGCTGACAAACTGAACATTAGCTAAAATCTTCTTTTTTTCCATGCCCTTATTTCTAAATATAAACTTTCACATACCATGGGAAAAAACCTAGAAGGGGGGGTCAAGAGTGCACATTCCACAGCCACTGCTGCATAAATTTAAATAATTTCAAACATGTATGTGATTTTCTCTCTCCTTTGAGAAAATGCAATGCAAGCTTACTTGCTTACTTATGTACTTACTTCTTAGAGATTTATCAGTGGTCATGTTTGATTTTTTGTTTGTTTATTTTGTTTTGTTTTATGCTACACTTTTAATTAAAGCAACTCTTACAAACTGTAAAAACGCTAAACCAAAATTGAAATCTTAAAGGCTCCGTCTGATGAGCCTATAAACTTATTACTCATTTTATTAAAAAAATAAAACCAAACCTGAGGAAAATAAATGCATTTTTACTTGTCATGATAATTTGAACACAAGAGAGGAAGATTACAGTAAATGAGAAAGACAACTTCTTGTAAAAACAGTTAAATGGGGTTTTACTCCATGACAGGGACACAAACAGCCTCCACAGCCGTCACAGCCGAAGCTTCTGCAGCGTATTGATGCACTCTGCTGGACACTTTATGGAAATGAAGGACAACTTCGTGCACTGGTTCAGAATCTTAGTTTTATTTTACTAGACAAAGCAATTCTTTACCATGTAAATATAAAAAAAAGAAATCTGAAAATTAGCACGTCATGGTTTGGGTTGAGGCAGCTGAATTAGATGTGCTATTTTTCATAAGTTGACAGTGGACAATTTTTCACCAAATGTTATTTAAAACAACTAATTCTTTCCAATAATTAATTTGTTTGACATTAGATTTTGGTTCTACTTATGAATAAAAGACCTACAGGAAGCAATATAATAATCAGCCTGTAAATAGAAAACAGGGATTATCTTATTTCACACTCTCCACATGAAGCTCAACCTCCACTTCCTTTAATGAAGAGGTTTAGATTCAGAACTGCTTATCAGTTAAGATGCTGTCATCTAAAAAGAAACCTTAGTAATGCTTTGTTTCTGTCACTATCCCTGAAATCTAACAGCAGTCATTCCCTCTCCTGCTGTAGAGATGTCCTGTGCATGTGGTCTTCAGACCCAGACTCTCGGATCAGGAGATTAAAGAAGAGGCTCTGTGTCGCCTACGCCGGGCCAAGTTGCTCCGCGAAACAGAGAGAAACCGAGCCACTGAACAGGAGGTACACCTGCACACCCACCGGCAGGCACCTTCTGCTTGCGCCACATTTTTTAAATGTCACCATTTCTTTCAGCAGCATACTCCTTTTAAAGGCATAAAACTTGGATTATAAATCGACCGGGGGTGTGCGTTTTGACTAACTTTTCCTGAAGTTGGATGGTGAGCTATTTGCATCACGTCGCATGAATGTAAAATGCAAACGGTCCACTATAACTCGTGGCATTAAATGTTAAGTTAAGCAGTTTGATTGAAGAATAAAATAATAGCTCAATATATTTAATACTGTTGATTCCTTCGTACCAAACCAGCTGTGAGAAAAGATTGTGAGTTTCAAAGATGGGGTTTTCTTATTGCAGCTGGAAGTGGAAGCTAGCTGGCACTCAGCTGCTTATCAGCCGGTGAAGCTGTTCATGCTGTACCCAAGTGGTTTTACTTCTGAGCCAGTATGTTGATTGTTGGGTTCCAGCGTTGCTACCTATTGCAGGATAGATGCAGGCTCTTTGTGCTGTTTGTGTTTCTTTCCCAGCAGCACCTAGCAAAGACTGACTCACCCTGAACGTAAAATAACTGAAAAATTTAGAACCATGGCTGCTTAAACCAAGCTGAACAGACAGACATGGAAATCTGGAGTGTGTTGTTCTGGTTTAGTAGAAAGAGGCTAAGTATATTCTTCAGTGAAGATAAATGTAGGTCGTTTGTACTCATTAATTAATCCTTTTTTTTTCCCTTTACCCTCCGTTTCTTTATTCAGACATCTGTCTCTGGTTGTAACAGACAGGAAAATGTGGTTAAAAACTCCAGTCAGAATCATATAGTTTGTTCTGACGAGTTCGTGTGCTGCATGTTACAGTGTGCACTGCATTTCTCTCACAAATTTATTATGTTTATGTTTAACTAAAAAGGAGATCCCCGTGGAATCCAGTAAGGGAAAAAAGGCATCATCAAATTCAAAGAACTGCAAGGCGTCAGAAAACCTTAAAACCGTCAAATTGACCAAATCATCTGATCCAGTCGACATACAGCCTGGGTAGGTATACTGTCTAAAATAAAATTTTATCAAACTTAATTTAATTCATTTTTAAAAAAATATTATCTGCTTCAGTTAAGTCCAATACGGCTGAAGTCTGAGATTCAACAATCTTGAACTATGAAGTTCTTGTTTGTTCCTTTTTGTGTAGATTTGTTTCATGTCATCAGTTTTCCCATTTGTTTAAACTTGTAGTCACGCAAAAAATAACATAATATAAACAGAAAATCTTTTTTATTTGGTTTAAAGTGAGTCTTTTCCTTTGAAGGTCAGAGCAGTATGAGGAGGCCAGGGCCTCTTTGCTCTACTCCTTCGCTCCACGCTGCAGAGAGTTCACCGTTCCCTGTTTCGTGTCGGATGGAGTCCCTCCAGAGACAAACAGACAAGTCCAGACAGCGTGGAGGTAAAATAACAGTCAACTTTCATAGATTATACAGATCTGTGCAGCTTACCACGTCACCTTCAGGATGCAGAGACGCATACAGTAACTCCTGCCCTTTTTCTGTGGATAAAATTTTTTTATTGACTTAAAGTAGGAGTATTATTTTAAAGTCATGGCCCAGTGAAACATAAAAATCAGCTTTGCCTGATTCATAAAGACCTTTAAAACTTTGAAATGATACAGCCTTTAACAGTATTACTTCATTTTGGTTGTGTATATGTATTATGATTAAATATATAATATTAACCACACTTATACATTGAATAAATATGATGCTTATAAAGCTTATGCTTATTATACTAAAGATCTTTTATGGAAAACAGCGGTGCTTGACCCTTTTTTATACATTCTATTTAATTAGTAGAAAAAAACAAATCACAATATATTGTTAATACATTAATGACTGAAAGAAGGTTAAGTATTTAATTTTAAACATTTTATTTGTGTTTTCTTTTAAGTACATAAAAAGTTTTTGTTTCAACTGGTCAGGTATTTTGAACATTTTATTCCTGTATAATGACCATATAAAAATAGTTTCAACATATTCCTTGGTTGCGCTGGAAGCTCACAGGAGTATATTTTTAACTTTTTTTTATTTGGGCCACCTCAGTTTAATTAAAACCAAATGAAGAGTATGTGAAAGGTGTTTCTATTAGTTCATGACATTTCTCATCTCTGTGGTCGTTAACCTCAGTGCCATAAATACGCTCTACCTGAAGCTTCAGTGTCCTGCTGTTCAGCCCCCTCTGCTGGTTTTATCCAACAACGGCCATAACGTCATGGACTTCCATCAAGTGGTTGTTGGTGAGACAGTTTTGTAACATTTACACAATCATCTCATGTTTTACCTTCTAATTGTTGTGCTCACGTTTTGTGTTTGTGTCTACATTTGTAGGAGAGAGAGTAATTAAAAGGCTTACAGTTCAGAACATTTCAAATGAACCTTTGGACGTATCCTTTTAATATTAAAAATGTAATGCTACTGCTATTCTATTTTTTTTCCTTTTAAATAATTACTCCTGGTGGTATTTGTGTTCTGTAAGCGCTCCTAAAGAATTATTTACGTTTACTTCAGAAGTATTGATCATCACAAATAATTTGGGTTTTAAATCAAATTTGTTCCTAAATTCTGACTGGTTTTCTTTGATTATCTGCAAGTTGATGTCATCAGTGTTGGACATATGCGGCCCTTTTTCCCTCCTGAATGCTCTGAGACGCATACATCCTGGAGAAAAGCACACTTTGGTTCTTGCTTTCAGTCCAACTCTGGAGAAAAAGGTGAGCTAGCAGCGTCAAATTTACTACACTGCAGAAGTGTTGTAATTAGGATAAAGGAGCCTAATTAAGAAATTAGTCAGTAGTCCATGTTTAACACTGATCTGTCATTAGGCAATATTGTTCAACTTGAAAAGAATTACTATTATGCTCCTCACACCGCCTTTACTCTTCCCAAGTACTGTGAAACACTAGAGGTGCAAAGCCTTAAAATGGTTCTGGAAATCAGTCTGCGTGGAGAGGGTGTTCTCCCTGCTGTCACCTCGTCCCACACTGGAGGCCTCCTTGATTTTGGCTACGTGTTGGAGAAGGAAACTGCTTCACAATCTGTGCAGGTCAGTCAGCCGCCTACCAACGTCAAAAGTACAAACATGTTTACATAAATGAGGCTGCATCTTGTCAGCTTAGAAGAGATTGATTTGTTAGAGCTCTGTTTTGCATGCAGTTGCAGAACAGCTCAGTGGTGGCTGTAGGTTTCAGGGTGCTGCTGGCCAGCCTGTCTCTTCCCAGGCCTCAGGGTGGAACTGACAGAGTAGCCCTGCTGCTGGATGGGTACAGAAACGCTCAGAGCCAGCCTGTTGTAGGTAAGTTGGAATTAATGATTTGCTACATGTCCTGAAAAACCTTTGATTTTAGAGCTCTATAAATGAAGACAAAACCTAATCTGTCTTTGTCAAAATGCTCGTTGTCAGAAACATTGAAGCGAGTGACAAATTAAAAAACAACATAGAGGAAATAATTTAAATTCTTTGTAAACAATGTAAGAACATAAGAACCTACTGAAGTGCTTACATTGTAACAATGTAAGTGCAACAGGATTGTAAACAATATGTTATTAAGAACATTTTATAAATGTTCTTCACTTTTTTTGTTACATTAGCCTTAAGATATTTTGCTTGAATGTGATTTATAGAAGAAACCAAACATAAAAACCTGAAGTTACAGATTATAAAAGTTTCTGAGTACCAGGCAGGGAGGCCAGATCTTACACTATTCTGACCTCACGGACATCTCAAGAGAAGTTTAGGTCACATGTTGTTGTTTTTTTTTTCCCTGTATGTACCCAGACAACATCTGAGATGCTTTTTTTACTCAGTTCAAGGTGTGGATAGAGAAACCACCTGGCGGAGAGGTCAAGGCTTCTATAAGTGATGCCAAAGATCTGATTAGTTTTGTTTTTTCTCCACTGGCTTCCAGTCCGTGTTAGAATTGATTTTAAACTTTTATTGTTCACTTTTAAAGCTCTTAACGGTCTTGCCTCACCTTATTTAGCTGATCTAGTCACTTTCCGTGAGTATGAGAAGACCTTAAGATCAATAATACATCTTTACTGTTTGTCCCTAAGTCTAAATACAAACGCTGGGGTGACCGTGTCTTTTCTGTCGCTGCACCCAGACTGTTGAACCAACTACACTGCACTCTGGCATTTTTGTATTGTTATATTGATTGTTTTTAACTTTTGCATCGTGAAGCACTTTGTGCACCGTTTGGTTGTCGTAAAGGACTATAAACAGATGTTTAGGAGGCTAAAAACAGGTGAGGACGATCCAAACTCTGCTGTGGTTAGGTAGTGGAAGACAGTTTCATGTCACAGACACCGCGGCAAGACTTAGCAGAGCATGACGCTACCAGGGAGTCCCACTACATCAGCAAAGCACCTGTCAGGCAAAGATTTCAAAGCAGACTGTGAGTTCAAGCTCTTTGGAAGAAGCACAAAGAAACAGGCAGCCAAGGAAACAGATATATCATGCTTACTGAAATCAGAGGAAGTCCAGCAGGGCCAGTCGCTCAGAGCTGGGAAAATCTTATTATGTATTCAGCAGGACAAGAACCACAAACATAAAGAAAAATAAAGTGTCCTGAAAGTGATAGTATGATTCTCATAGAACCCTAATATCAGTGTCATGGAGTGTTTCTGGAATGACATAAATTATATCAAATTAAATTGTATAACCCATCAGAAGAATCTGAGCAGCATACAACCACAGAAAATCAGTGCTCAGTTCTCAGAGGTGTTCGGAACAACCTACCTTTATGGTTCCTTCAGCAGCTATCTGCAGTAGTGTATATTAGACTGAATATTGTTTGGAACAATCATGTTAAATGTTGATTTGATTTAGATTTTTCTTCTGTTTATTTATGTTTCATTGTTAGCTGATAAACATTTGTAGTTATTTGTGAAAACAATATGATGTTACATTTTCACCAACCTGCCTTAAACTTTTAAACAGTAGAGCATTTTATTTTATTTGTAGCAGAAATGATAACAGCTGTATAATTTATTTTCTGTACAGGGACCCAGAACTACAGCGGTCTGAGTGTGTTCAGTGTGAAGCCAGTAGAGGGCAGCATTGCTCCTGGACAGAGCCAGGACATCACCATCACGTTTCAGCCTGACCACCCTGCAGTTAACTACTCTGACAAGCTCGCCATAGAGCTCCTAAATAAGGTCAGCACAACACACACACACACACACATATTTTTATCCGAGATCTTCACTCAACCTGTATTTGTCCTTAGCTGCAGGTTGGAAAAGTGATCACACAGATACGTGAAAATCCTCTTCTGATGCATTCTTATTATTCAGACATGCTCACTCCACCTGTATGTTCTCGGCTTTGTTTTTTGTGAGAAAGCAGCTGTAACCCTCTGCCTTCTCTGTCTTCTAGAGTGAAGTGTGTGTGGTGGATCTGAAGGGTGCAGCCTCTTCACATAACATGTATCTGCATGGAGGAGACCCACTAACAGCGCCCATCGAATCTCTTCTCCCCCCACTCATCAGCAGCCAGCCTCACCTCACAGGCATTAATCACCTGTCTGTCTTTGAGGGCCACATGTGGTTCGATAGAAACCACATGCTCTCTAAAATTAGAAATTCTGATGTCAGCTCTTTAAAGCTGTTATCTTCTTGACCCTTTTTATAATTTTACCAAGTAAGGGCGGAGTATGTAATGAAATCATTTCTGCTAATCGTCTAATGTTGATTGTCACCAGCAGTCAGATCATATTTCACCACCAAGTTCTTCTGTACAAACAGAAAGTTACAGCAACTTTTACACAGTCGTAAATATGCTGTTGCATTAAAATAGCATCAGCAGCTAGTTGTCACAGAAACAGGACTCCAGTCTGAAAAAGGAAAAGTTTGAGTCTTAATGCTTCTCCCTGAAATCAACAGAAGCTTTTTATTATTGAATTCTGTAAAATTTAGAGGAAGCACTTCAATTCCATAACATCCTGTGTCTTGCATTACCTAAATTACATAAAACAAATTTCAAAAACATGCTGCACAGGAGGACAAGTTATGAGTCTGCAGCTGACAAACAGGAAAAGGTCGTGACAATGAATTCATAGGAAGAACTGTCAGATTCTGTTGATACTGAGGATATCAGTTAATGACTATAAAAGGCCGGAAAGACAAGTGATATTTTCTTTCATAATGATTCATTTTCTAAGTCATATCAAATGTACTTTTTTCCTTACAACTTTATGATCAAAACTACATTCAGTCTGTGTTTCGTTTTGTTTTGTTTTGGACAGCCATAAAAGACCTAAAATGTGTTGAAGCAAGTTGATCATGAACTGTTCCATAATAGTAAGTTCAAACACCAGTGGGGATATATATATATATATATGTATATATATATATATATATATATATATATATAATTTACAGAAGTTATCTTGTTTTTTTTATATGGTTCAAAATTATCTTGGCCTAAAAAGTGTAAAAATAACAGCCAATAAACCACAATGAGTGAGTTTCCTGTGAAGTGTATTTTCTTCTGGCAAGAGAAAGATAACACAAGTGTGTAATCAAGTTTGTTTAACGTGTATTACACACTTGCTCCATGTAGTATAATTATTGTTGAAGCAGGTAAATAAATTGGAAATGAAAAACAAGTTATTGTCAATTAAAAGTTCCTTCAAAATGACTGCAGTGCAAATCGAAACATTACTGAACTCTTTAATCGAAAAAAAAATATTCTGACTCTTTGCATTCACCAGTATGAAACAGTTCATCGTCAACTCAAAGAATTTATTTTAAATCAACATTTTGGGGCTACCTGGTATGTATGAGCTGCTTTATAGAAGCTGGATCAGTGTGGTGGGTTCTAAAATGATGTAAATGTTGTCGCTGAAACCTGTAAAACTCCTTTCTGTTGCAGAGTCACAGGTGACAGAAAGGCCAAATATCCCAGTGCTTGTGACCCTGCAGGCCAGCTGCAGCTCAGGTGTCATCACACCTGCAGTCAGGGAACTGCATGTCGGCTGCATCCGCTCCCCAAACACCAGCAAGAAGGTACCGAGATTTCAGAAAAGCACCAAAGAGGAAAATAAATTCAACTTTCTCTTTTCATCAGCAGCTGTCCAATGCAAAAAAAAAACCTCAAAACTTAAAAGCATCAACAAACCAGTGATGGACATTCTTCAGACGTAACGTTTCTCTTCTTGTTTTCCAGAGTGGAGAGTTTTACTGGGATAATGTGGCGCCGCTGCAGCAGCAGGGCTTCAGTGTGGAGCCCCTTAAAGGCAGTGTGGAGGCAGGTCACAAACGGGCTCTCACCATCACATGGACTCCCCAGAATGGATACAAGGTGAGCAACGCATAAAAGAATTCAAAAAATATATTTTAGGTTTATCAGCTCCATGTAATCCCAAATCACTAAAATGAAGCACAGCAAACAAAAACTTGGATCTCAGCGGATAAAAATAATATTATTATTGAACAAAAACTATGCAGACTCTAAGATTAGAAAAAACATACATCTCATATAGTGTACATTTAACTTGTTTGGTCACTGGTATACTATGGGGATTATAAATACAATCATAAATGATTTTGTAATAACTGTTTTGATTTTGTACATTTCCAATAAGAAATTAGATCCAGCTTCTGAACTGACTGTATGTGTGTGCCTGTGTGTTTCAGCCTTTAGAGGTGGTGCAGATGTGTGTGTCTCTCACTGTAAAGAGCGATGAGACCCATATTTACAGAGTCACCTTGATGGCTTTGGTCTCAACGGCTGCTGAATGATCCATCCAGACCCGTGGGAAGTCTGCAAACCACGGCTTCAAATCTTTTACTGTATTTACTGAAAACGCTGTGGTGAAGACTTGAAGGCTGAGATTTAAATAAGGCATTGCCGACTCTGTCCTTTCATGTTGTGACGTTTTATTCATGGACAAATGGCGCTCAGACAGACTGTTGTTTAAACAATAAATCATTTTGCAAACACTAGAATCATTTTTTTATGTATTGAAATGAGAATTCTAGAGACAAGCCGACTCCTTTGCTTTTTTTGTTCTGTATGGCTGTACCTCTATAGAAACTGGAAACAGTTTGATGACGGAAGACTCGGCTCCGCTGTCGGCGGCGGACAGTAAAAATGAATAGTGGTGCCATGTTTTTTTAAACTCTTATACTCTTATACCAACTCCAATCTCGCAGATTTCACAGCGGTTCATCTAAAAGCTGTTTTATAACCTTAACGCCCCTGCTGCACCAAGGTAATTATCTCCAAAAGAATTTGTGGCTCCTGTCTCGGGACCGCACACACGAAGCAGGAGAAGCAGATCTAAAAGACTACACATCGATTTCAACCAAGTAAACCTCAAAATAGTTACACATTTTAATTTATTGTGTATTTTTTTTTATTGTTGAGGTTTTGGGTCACAGCAAGAATAATTGCTTTTATTGTTCTCAATGTGGCGTGGCATGTCTTCATTTCAACAAGCCAAAAAACACATCACTTAAAGTTTCGTCTGCTGGAGACAAAAATGCACCTTCCTGATTACATCATTGTAAACAGTTGGCTACTTTATTCTTGTAAACCTCTTTTTTTTCTTAGAAGCACATAAATGCATGATTTAAACCAGGTTCCCCAAATCATAGATGCATTACATCTAAATTACACGTTTAAGCTACCTGCACAGACACACAAGCTGATCATACTATATCTCCTTCATTAAGCACAGTGTTCTTAATGACAGGTTAGAGAGATTTCCACTGCCAGAATCTGGATCCCCCCTCAACAAAGGACTGAGAGTTTTTCACCATCAAGAGTTTTAATTAACATATCCCCCAGATCAGGATTTGTTGCTCCTTCAGGACACAGATTCTGGCAGAGTCACCACCTCCGATGATTCCTTGTACCAATCATCATGGCTGATTATTTCTGTGATTTTCAACATGTTTGCTCTTTTTATTCTTTGTGTATTTTCTGTTTGACTCTCATGCACCTTCTTCTTGATGTTACAGTCACTTGGTATTACTACATCTATCACCACTGCCTTCTGTGGCTCGTCGACCACCATGATGTCTGCTTGGTTAGGCTTCACTTGCAGGCCCTCATCACGAGAGCAACAGAGGTCAGGGTTCTACAGCACCACACAGGACCCAAGATGCAGGCTGTGCAAAGATGTCCCTGAGAAAGTCCAGCACACAACAGCAGGATGTAAGATGCAGGCAAAGCGTAAAGAACGTCATAACGAAGTGGCTGGAATAGTGTACAGGAACATCTGTACTGAGCCCTGCAGTCAAAGTGGAAGACTCCAGCAGAGGGCTAATGCAGGGCTAAGATGCTGTGGGACTTCCAGATCCAGACTGACAAACAGGTGATGGCTAACCAACCGGGCATCGTGGTGATTGACAAGATATATAAGAACGCAGTGGTGATAGATGTAGCCATCCAAGTGACTAACAACATGAAGAAGCAGTACGAAAAGATTGAGAAATTCCAAGGGCTGAAAGAGGAAATAGAGAAACTGTTGAAAGTCGAGGTCTCAGTGGGACCAGTGGTCATCGGAGCACTCGGTGCTGTGACCCCCAAACTGGAAAAGTTGCTCCAACTTCCCAGGAACAACCTCAGAGATCTCTGTCCAGAAGAACGCAGTTCTATGAACAGCTAAGATACTAAGAAGAACCCTCAAGCCCCCAGGCCTCTGGTAGAGGACCAGTTCATTTGTCATATGGAGGAGCTGAAGAGTGCTGCTGTAAAAACAGATGTCTGGGTTTCTCTCCTGGACCTGTTGCCTCCATGACCCGACGATGGATAAGTGGTAGGAGATGGATGGATGGATGGATGGATGGATGGATGGATGGATGGATGGACGGATGTCCTTGTAAAAAATACACACATTTTGACAACCACTAACTTGTTTTATTATTATTTTATTAGAAAACAAACTGTCTTAAGAATGTGAAAGGTTTCCTGAAGTTGTGCACATAAAAAGTTATTAGTATAAGGAATATATTTGATGATTTATGAACACTGTAATACCTTTGTTTTAGGTCCATAGCAGAGCAGAAAGTAAGAACTAGCTTTAGTTTTATTTTTCAAGTATTGTTTGCTAACCAACACAGAGTGTTACTCTGTGAAGTTAGGCCCTGCATATCTGAACAGCAGATGTCAGTAATGCCTTACAGTGGACCAATAGGATTTGACCTCTCTCTGAGATACATGCAGTAAGCATTTATCAGAGATTCTAGGAGATTATGGTAAATCAGATTACTGTATCCCAACCTGCCTATAAAAAGCAAGGTCATTAAGAGCTTAGCCTCGTGTAATGTCACCCGTTTTATGAAATGTATTAGATGATATTAGGCTATATTTGTGTTGCTGTTTTGCCTCTTTTTAAAATCTGATTTCTCCTCTAATCTCTCACTAATACTACAAGATAGTGCTACTTAAAGTCAGTGTGCAGGCTAACGGGCATTTATGTGTCTGAGTAAACCTGTATGTGAACAGAAACCTCACTAAAACACTAAAAATTGTATACACTCATGGTTAAAACTGTTTACAAGTTGAACAGAAATAATGCTGTGCAACGTGAGATACAAAAAAAAAACTATAATGTGAACTTGCAGAGATTTTATTGGCTATCACATAGTAAATTTTAGATTTAGTTTTATAAGTCTGTGGTTTTAACTAACGAAAAACACATCTTATATGGATTACGTTTAACATAATGTTGGTTTATTAACTAAATGAGAATTTTGCCTAATATTTAATTCACTTGCGTCAATGTATGGAGTTTTAGGTTGTCCTCGTCGTAAGGCTGAATACAGATGAACAAGATGTCTCCCCCGGGTGCTCTAAAGCTCCACTAACGAAGCTTCACAACACATGTATGCAGACAGGCCCGGGTGTATCCAGGGGCAACTAAATCTTAGCAGCATTAACCTGGGTGGATGAGTCCCAGTGGAAACCAATATCCAGAACATTACCTGTGTCTGTGCATCACTTTTTATTTACTGTTCATATAAAATCCTAAAATCGGGTTATGTTACAAACTGCCCCGATTAGATGAAACGTCAGTCGATGCAAACTTCTCCCCTATGTGCACTTGCATAGATGAGTGAATGATGTTTGTGGGCTTTATTTCACTTAAACAACTGTTTGTGCTTACTTCAATAAGGCAGTGTACAGTTACTCCTCTCAAAGGTACACTAATATGTTTTCAGAGTCGTCCATTCCCATCGATTGTTCCTACATACAGTAACAGCAGTTCAGTTTCCTGCTACGGGTTTGAAGAATACAGAAATGGTTGGAGCACTAATAGTTTTAATTACCCTGTTTGTTTTTTTATTTCAGCTGTTGTGTTGTCGTCACTGTAATCATATAAAAGATTATGAGTATGTGAAAATATAGTTGCGTATTTCAGACGGAGTGCTTACTGTTTCCTCTCTTACATTCCATTCAAATCATGCCACGAGAGAACCGACTGCCGGTGTAAAATTTGAATGTCAAAACAACAGCACCAAAACAGATTCAAAACAACAACTCCAGCAGCATTCAGGAACATTCTCCCAGCGAACCAAAGCTGCTGCCCCATCGGACTGAGCCCATGCACACCTTGTTGCCTCAGAGGACAACAAAGCGTTCCATGTCTCCAAGTAACGCCTGAACCCACTGAGCATTAACCCCTCTCCTCTGAGCAAACTGCCTAGACTACTGGCGATAATGATCAAGTCATCTCTACAGTGATGGTCCACCCACAGGAAGTGAATCCCTAATGATTCCTCAGCCTGAACAAGACCGCAGAGCCATTAGTCCATAAACACTGAAACGTGGCTAAGTTATTATTCAGAAAATCCAGTTCATCAACAAAAACAAAGTTAAAAAGCAGCTCTGTAGTATAATGACTCAGCGAGCCATTGTGCATAAAGCGTGCGTGTAGTGGAACTGGAAATGCACATTTGTCTGCTTTGAATTTCAAATGAGACAGTGTTGTTGCTTCCCAGGTAACATTTTCATACCACAGACATGCAAACAGACTTCTGGTAAATGTCCAGTTAAATGTTACAATGAGAAAATGTTGATAAAACCCATATTCATTCCTGCCACAGGCAACTTGTAAACACTAAATAATTAAAATAGTTAAAGTCAGTGTCAAAATGTCTGGTATATAATAAAAGTTGGGTTAAAAGTGTCAGTTTCCAGTATAAAATCTAAATTATCCTCATGTTAAAGTGCTTTTAATGCGCACTGGAGTATTCTTTTAGAAACTGAAAACGTTTCATTTGAATGGAAACCAAAAGCCAGTGTTTAAGCTTGAAAAGCCGCCTCTGTTTAAAGTTATACGAGATTAATTTTGTGACATTTTCAAGCTGATTTTTTCCGATGATAAATACGTTGGACTAGGTGTGTCCGCGTTACCGAAGATGGCAGTATTTCCTGATTTGTCGGAGTGGTCGCCGACCCTTCGCCGTGCGTCGTGACGCTGCCGTAAACGTGGGGTTTCCCAGACCTGAATGCAGGGTTACCGCGCCCATCTCTGCTGTTTGATGGCCGGAGGAAGAAGCGACTGAGATCCTGGCGTGAAGGAAGAAACAGAGGGACGACGACGGTGGGAAAGAGAAGAAGGGCTGTTTGCGTATAGTTGGAGTGTGCGTCGAAACGTGGGAACGCTCGAACGGGACTCTTGACTCGTCCGTCTGGGTGAAAAACCGCCTTATCTCTGCGCCTCTGTGCCGGTGTGTCTCCCCCCTCGGCGGGTCAAAAAAACTGGGTTCGGGGAGTGCCGCTCCTCGGAGGCTAAACTTCATAAATCTGAGCGCCTGGGCCGACGGAGGAGAGACAACATTTGGCCGTTTCTAGTCAATGTGATACGAACGACGGATACCTTCGACTGAAAGCGGGTAAGCTGGCGTTTCGGTGTCTTAATTTTGCGCTTCAGGAAATGCACAAGTGTCTGCAGTTGGCTAGCCTTCAGAGCAGCGGAGACGAACGAAAAAGGGTTAAACTTGGGCTCCACCGCGAGCTAGCTGCTGCGTTAGCCCGCCGCCGCTGCCTGTGACTGTGGGCAGGGGTCACTCTTAAATAAAAGCCCAGTCCCTCCGTTTTAACCTGGGCGTTTGATTAGGGAACCTTGCTTGAAAACGAACAGATCCGTCTGGCAGGATGGAAAGGCGAACGGGTGATGCTAACATTAATTAGCAGGTTAGTGTGTGACACCCCTGAACGTCCGGGTATCTCTCCCCCCCCCCCTTCCTTCTCCCATCGACCGCCTCCGTTAAACTAAATCAGCTTCGATTAAAATAAATTATCCACTTTCAGACGGTTCTCAGATAGGTTTCAGTCCACCCTGGCATCGCCGTACACTGTGCAGTTGTTTGTGGCCCTCGTGTTTTCATTCGTTCACCCCTAGTACCAAGATTACCTTTGGGGCTAATCTCGAACTCCGTCTTGCTAACCGTGAATTGTTCGGTCGCGAAGTAAAGTTAAAGTTAAGATTGCATAACTACAACAAGCACGAGTAAAGTTTTTTCTTTCTTTTATGGGGTGGAGGGTTTGCTTTCCCTTCGGAGCATTTGTAGCATCATGGATTTGACAACGAAGGAAGTCTAAAAATGGCCACTTCTCCAGCAGAATCACCGCCTACCCCCACCGCTCCGTATCCCGTCCGTACGCGTCCCCGGCGGCGGCCACAAGCTGCGCTCTTGCGGGGTGTGGGTGGAGGGGGGGGAAGCTGTTTATCCCGGCAGTGTTTGTTACGGATATCACGGTACAGAACAGCGCTTAACATATTGTTCCCGTGCACCGTTTCCCCCAGTTAAGCCACTTGTGGTCGGACCCGGTTCGGCGTAGCTCAACATTTCCAGCTGTTAACACCGACTGAAGGCAGGCCGCGCTCGGGTCGTTTGGACCAGTTGATCCCGGTTTTAGCTCCACTGAATCGAAACCAAACCACCGTGGATTAAAGCTGCCGTGGTGTCATGATCACATCCACACGTCTGAGCCACGGTTAGCGTTTCAGCCGTGGGTTTATAGGATTATGAAGGAGGCGACATTATGCATGTATTTGTGACAGAGCTACGAAGAGGCCGCTTTACTTTTGAGCGTCAAAACCCGGTGTCGGGGGTCGACCTTAATTTGAACTTCTTCTTCTTTTACGATGCGAAAACGAGATCGTCTAATTGGATTTTTCTTTCTTTTTCTCTCTCTCCTGACAATCCGTTTATCTCGATCACGGGTCAGGCTGTTAGCTCCGGTAAATCCTGACCCCGACGGGCCGCGGCGCTCGGCGGCTCAGGGAGCTCCGGCGATCGGAAAAGGGGGGTTTGGGGTTGGGCCCACGATACGGCACGGTGTTTGGTTCGTATCCGAAACGAACCGAGAAGCTACAGAGATTTAGCTTCATGGCGCCCGGGGTTGTTCCAGGAAGCCACGCTGAGCGCCGAGGCGACCTGCCGCCTTCACGGACTCGTTTTCAGCAGCAACGAAAAAATCCGCCCCGGCGGTTTCCTAGATATGCTTTTGTCTGTGTTTAATTTATATATATTTTAAAAAGAAGCCAGACGCGTTTGCTGGTCCACAAAGACGAATTCATTTGCGGGCCTTCACCCCTCCTCCTCCCTTTTCGTCTGTACGAATGAATGGGTTCCTGTATTCAGGGCCCGAGCAGCTGCAGCGAACAAGATGGCGTTCGGAGCCTCTTTCTCCCAGACAGAGAGACGGACAGCTGCCGAGCATCGGACGGGCTCGGTGTGATTGTCTGCACCCACCACCCTCTGCTCGGGAAATGCCTCGGATTGAAACAATTTCAAGGCCCGTGGAGCTCCTCCTTGTCGGGTTATCGTGCCTCGGATGCAGGACGACATGGTGGGAAGGGGGTGTCGACTGAGAACCTGATATCTGTGTAGTGGGGGAGAGAGATCTTGAAGTATTGGCGTGATGAATGCACATTCGATTTACAAATTCTGATAAACAACTTGGTCTCGTTTCAACCTCAGAAAATGTTTCCTCTGAATTCTGTCTGGTATATCTGAAAGGTTTCAGTTTTGCATGCATGTGGGAACCACAAAATATGGTTAAAGAAACTCACTGGCCACACTTTATTTTAAAAAACAACACAATTCGTCTGTTTTATCACTTCGAAGATCACACTACCACATCTGAGAAAAACATGCAACTGCAGTTTTGATGTATATGTTATTTTTTTATTTTGATTCCCGTCTCTGAATTACCATTACATTCGTATTTGAAGTAGCCTGACACATTGAGTTTCATATATTTTATTCTCTTGTAAAATGATGCACTGAAAGTAAACAAATATATCCGGTGTTGGTTTAAAAACAACCTCACTGCATCAAGTAATCACCACCCGTTCAGTTCTTTAATATTCAGCTTGTGTGACCTGGAAGTGACCCACGCCAACTTCTGTGGCTCTAAACATCTCTTTTTTTTTGTTAAACATCTGTGTAAAGAGGTTAGTAATATCAATCCATGGGTCTTTCTAGGAAAAAAGCAGCTTTCTTTTAGTATTATAACCATCAGCCTGAATTTTCACTCTTGAGATTTGTGTTAAGTGGATTGTCATTGCACCAATGTGTATTTATTTATTTTTAATCTGCAGATGCAGGAGGCAAACAGGATTAAATCTGTAGGTTTTGGATTTCCCTTTATGGGATTATATGGATTTTGTAAGTAAGAGTGCATGTTGTGCTTTATTTCCTGATGTAATCATTGTTTAATTTGATGTCTGCTGTTAAAAGCAGTAAAGTGTTGAAACTTTGCAACAATAAATAAACACTTGTCAACAAAATCAATCAGATATTTAATCAATTATGACAACTTGAATGCATTTTAAGTCATGTTGCATATTATACCCATAAGGTAGGTTCTAGAAAATTAACTTTATTTTAGGATTCAGCTATTTGTACTTGACTAGTAGTAAAAAGGAGCAAATATTTATGTTTGCATCAGATTTCACAACAAAGCCTTTGTGGTGTTTAACAGTTTCTTCAGTATTCTGAATTGTCGATTTCAACATTTTAAATATTAACGTTTGAACAAAATTAAACATTAAAACCGGTTGAAGTCCTCATAGGTTGTATGCACTTTATATAATTGCTTAAATTATTTTCGTCAACTGTTTTTTTGCTATAAATATTTCCATAGATTTTTAATTTTTTGTGTGATTACAATGTAAAAAACTTTAGGTGGCATGTTTACTGTAAAAAGTATTAGAGAATGCTGGAAATCTAAAACAGCTTAAAGAGCTTGGGCCTGTAGAGGAGAAAAAAAAAGCAGCTGCATTAACATCAGGCAGGACATTATCCACCTCATGTAGCGTCTCTTGCACTTTGATGCCTTCCTATCTGCAGCTGAGGCTCTCAGGGCTCCGGCATGCTCCATAAGAAGTTGCTTCGTGGTCACGTGGTTGTGGATGACACACCTCCCTGGGAAGCTCCTCCCACGGCGCTAAAATAGGGTTTCTTCCCGCCGGCTTCTCGACTCCTGTCCTTGTACAGAATTTTACTTCTCATACCGCGACCGAACGTTTTTATTAAACAGACTGAGATAGTTTGGCGTTTGCAAATTTGACCGCCACTAATTCCGACAGACAATAATGAACGAATGAAGGGAAGATGTCCCTACGCTGCTCGACCACTACAGCAACGAAGAGCCGCCTGTCTCTCTGCTTGGTCTCCTCCGTGCACAATAACTATGTTCTTTGTGAATTCATAATTTTCGTTGGAACAATCATGAAGGCGGCTGTATTTTCTAACAGCCTCCAACTGCTTCTTAGTGATGCAGTAAAAGTAAAATGACTCTATTAAAGCTCACCAGCTTTTCCACGTAAACACGCCCACAAATACTTCTGACCAATCACACATCACTTGGCGTCTGTGGGAAGAAGTTTGACCAGGGCCCTGTGTTGCAAAGCGGCGGACGAAGCTGCTACAAGAACAAAATGACGCAACTTTCGTCACACAACCACGTGAATGAGAGCCGACTTTGTGATGACAGCTTTAATGCCAAAAATGGCCAACCTGGTACACTTTGTCTTATGGTCACAGTTCTCAAAACATGTCGGGTAAAGACACTGGATGGCGAGAAAGCATGTTGCTTTTATAAACTACAGAAAAAGGAAACCGTATCCTACTTGCTACAAATAACTGAGGGTGGTGGGGTTTCTGTGCATTGTCCTTGTTTCATGTTGCTGTAATTTACTGCAGCGTGTTTCATTTTTTTGTGGTATTATATAGAAAATGTACAAAAATAATATATATTATGATAACCAAAAGTCGTAGCTAACATTCAAGCCCTGCAGCTTCATGTCTGTTTTGGTTTTGAAATGTTTTAAATAAGCGGGTTTTTAAGAGCATTGAATATTCTTGCGTTTTTTGCTGTGTAGACATTTGTAATTTAGCACATAGTTTGTTTTAGTGGAAGTTACAGTTGTAACATCCGCAAGGTTAATTAAACTCTTTGGTTAAGAATTTTCAGAATAAAAAAGCACATTCAGCTTTATGAGATGAGTCTTTAGTCAGGGGTTGTATCAGACAATCCAATACACGCTCAAATATCTGACCATGTTACCAGCTAAATGTTAGAAAACGTCTTTCTGGTCATGGTTCTGTGCCATTAAATTAATCCTAATATTGGCGTCACATCAGTTGTGTATATACTGATGTCTGTTAACATAAACATAAAAGTAGTACAGAAGTTCTTGTTAGCATTTTACAATTTTGTCTACAAAATAATTTTTCATGTGTGTTTTGTAGATCTGCCTCCATGCTAATACACCATATCTTTTTTAGTATGTCCCAGGAAGAGGTTGCTAAACTGCAGCCTTTATTATTGCATCAAATAATCTGACTCCAAAAAGGTTATCACTTTATTGAACTCCAAACAATGTTAAAGCAGATGTTGCAGAATCAACAATATATATCATGTGTACATTTGAAAAACATGGGAAATGGGGTTAGTTTTAACGATGAACACTTGTATAAATAATTTATTCTGAACCATTTGAACATTATGAGGAAAACCTTGGTGGATAGTGCCTGACCGGACACGACTTCCAGTCAGTAATAGATATAAACCAAATAAAATTTAGTTGAAGTGCTATGCATTTGTTGAGTTTGTAGTGTATCCAACATTGTATTTTAAGCTGTAGCTTTAATGTATTATGTGTTGGACTTTGACCTCTACATATATTTAA
The DNA here is from genome assembly GCF_001649575.2 of Kryptolebias marmoratus. NCBI lineage: Eukaryota > Metazoa > Chordata > Actinopteri > Cyprinodontiformes > Rivulidae > Kryptolebias > Kryptolebias marmoratus. The sequence continues at coordinate 23,780,458 of NC_051437.1, forward strand.
ATCCATGAACCACAACAGCTGTGAATGGTATACTTCCTCTACTCAAATTCTGCAAAAAATAATCTGTAATAGGCTGTAATTATATCAGACTTGCTCATAATGCTAGTCAATCAGTGGCATTTTCTCATTTCAAACCGCATCAGTCTTTTTTTAATGGTTGTACACACCTCTCTGTTCAATTCAGCTTATTTTCATAGCGCCAATTCAAAACAAAAGTCATCTCAGGGCACCATACAAACTAAGCAGAAAGACTTATTTCAGTTCAGTCAAATTACAGTTCAGTTCAGTTCAGCCAAGTTCTTAACCTCAGTACTACGCATGTTTGGACCAGACTTTTCCCCAATACATGTGACTGTTCAACATTTGTGAGCTTCCCACATACTAGATATGTCTCAATGCAATCTCAACTATCTGAAACAGGTTTCAGTAAAGGTAATTCTGATTGGGACCTGGGTCACTGAGGTTGCCTCAACCATAATCTGTTTTATGGTAGCAGTGATCAATGTAGCATATGAGTAATTAGCCAAAGTGGACTTATTTAGACCTACTTATATAGAAGAACATTTAGATTTCCAAGAAAACCTAGTCTTTTCAATACACATTCACATATCAAATTCCAATATATTTAGTTTTTTTATATATATATATATAACAAATTCAGTTTTATTTGTCAAATTCTGCAATTAGGTCTGTTTTCCACATTGCAGAAACAGTGAACCCTTCTCAAAGGTGTCCTGTTCAAGCAGGAGTTGGTGCCTTGCTATGGTGTGTTGACTGACGTCCAAAAAAACAAAATCATAATATTGTTTGGTTCCACACCATTTGCATGCCGGCTGACAGAGCAGCGCTGTGCGTAGACGGACTCTGCACTGCGTATCAGCTGATGCATACCCCAGATGGACCACTCAGATACAACACTGAGGTGTACGCCAACTTCGACCACATGACTGACATAAACACAACAGGACTGTTTCCATGCTGAGCTCTATATGGAGTTTAAATGAATGCAGTTGGTGAAGGTGACGCTTTTTATTATTCTGCAGGCGAGTTCCTATATATTTGTACATTTATGTACGATGTTAATAACACCTCTTTCTGCCTGCAAATGCTTTCCCCCTGTGTTTAAGAGGGGGAAACTCCTTTGCTTCTTGTCATCACACAGTCAGGTCATACGTTGGTTGACTGTTAGTTGGTCAAGCTAAAAACCTGCCAAATAATCGGTGCATCCCTAATTTTTAGCTTGTAGAACATAGAAGCGCCGGTTTGTCGAAGCTTTGACTTTGAAATTCTAAGAAATTGGTTTAAATTTGAGTTGATGCTTTAAAAAAAACAACAATGCCCAATCCTGCATGTTTTAGTTCCTGCTCTTCAGCATATTGTCAAGTTCCACAGAAGCCTGTTAATCACTTATTCATTCAAATCAGGTGTGTCAAAGCAGAGAAACATATGAATCATACAGGGTGCATGTATCCCTTGACGACCAGGATTGGGCGCCACTGCTTTAAAACGTAACACGCAAACGGACTAAGGCGACTGTAGGCTGACGACGCTCTGTCTGATATGAAACAATTGTTTTGGTTAAAGCCGTCTGACTTTATGAGCAAAAAATCGATTAATCATTTTCCTGTAAGTGCTTTTTATAAATAAGTACGTATCCCTTTTCTAAAGAATTTTGTCTATTTTTTAAATTGCCACCAAAAACTGGAATAACTACATGAAAGATATTATTTAATCTAATCTTATATAGTTGGGGAATTTTGAACCTATACAAAGTCAGACACCTCTACAATCATGGTTTTTATCTTTCATGAAGCTGATTTTCAGAATAAAAACGAAATAATCATTGAGCTTTATTCTGTAGAATGCCCCATGTTCTGTTGAATTCAGTAATAATAAATTCACTGTGGTCAACCTTTTTAGTTACATCTAGATTAAAGGATTTTTATCATTTCTTGACAGAATCAAGTACTTGTCATGTTGCTTTTTAGGTTTAAAGAATGTATAACATCTAGCCTCATTCAAACATCATTCTTGTTCAGTAATAAAACAAAAAGTAGCTGAATTTCCCAAGTCAGTATTTCAACACTCTCAAAAACTTTTTTTTGTCTTGAGTTGTGTGCGTTTTGACTGTATGGGCCGCTATGCGCAGCGTGTCACTACTTGCCAAAAAGTTGAGGCCACTGTTTTGAATAGTCAAAGCAGGTGGAACTAGGGCTGTCTAGAAACCCAAATACAGCCGTGTCACCACTCAGATACTGTAACCCTGCTGTAAGCTCATCACAAGCCCTGGCAGTATTTTGCATGTGCACTTCAATGCCTGCTCTGGTTTGAATAGCAACTGTCTCGCTGTCTATTTACGTTCTCGTTCCTACGTTTCACTGCCACAGGGAAAATGTGACCAAACCTGAATCCTGAAATGATGGGGAAAGACAGTGTGAGTGAGTTTTCTTCCTCTTTAAAGGAAGGCAGGCCAACAGTGACTTGGTTAAAAGAGTGGGGTAGTCGTCATGTGACTCATGTTCCTTTCTTGGAGGCAGAAAGAGGGAAGGGGTGTGATTATTAATGCAATCAAAGGAGAGTATTTTCTGTTTTAAATAAAGTCATGCATTTACCCTTGGGCTAGTCTGACCTTTCTTTCCTTTTTTCCCCCTTCTTTCTTTTTTTTGTTTTAACTCAGTTATTTCCCTGTATGAAAAAATGTGCAGCTGTTCAAATAACAAAACACACTTTTGTGATGTGTGCGACTTTAACATTTTAAACAGATTTCTTGTTTTTCTACAGCAACATGAGCTGAAAATTGCTTAACCTCAGCATAGCTTTGTAAAATCTATGAGCTTTGTGTTTATGGTTTTCATATGGTGGTCATGGCTGCAGTTTTCATGTAGGAGCCTTTGCACTGTTGGAAGTTGCTCATTTTATGAAAGCCAGAGACAGCTACTTCTATTAGCAATGTAACAGCTGCAGCATCATGGAACATTTCACTAATCAATCAGTTAAACCCCACTGACAGTCCCATTGATGTTGCGTCTCTTTATCATCTGACATTACAGTGAAGAAGCAGTTGCATCGAGGGAGCTTGCGCGCAAAATTGCGCTCAGTAAAAGAGACGGTTCTCCAAGAGAAACTAAGACCAGTAACATTTTTAAAACACTGAATAAATCCCAATCTTTTTGTTGTCAACCTTATGTAGACCTCTGCAGTTATAAAGCTTTATTAAAGTTTGGCACATTGTGTTATAAATGGTAAAACTTGGGAAAACGCATCCTATATTAATCATGTCATGTTTGTCAGCAAGCAGTTTAACAAAATCTGCATTGGGTGCTAAACAAAAAAAGAAAGAAATAGAAAGCCATTAGTTTGCCCCAAGATGTTCTGTTGCTCTTTGCTTTGAGATGCACAGGTATACTGTCAACCACTGTTAATGGCTCACAGCATCACAATAGTAAGCTATGATCTTAATACCACTGACAGGGGCTGCAGCCTGCTGCACACCCTCTGTTTGATGTACTGAAGATTGGTAACGTCAGTGAAGGAGAGGGTCTATAATAGCAGCCTTAGAAAATATGACAGTTTAAAAATAACACACGGAGCCAGTGGTCTACAGAGCCTCTTCCTAACAGAAGATGGTTTAAGTGCAAGGGCTCCTTGCCTGACTGTAAATAGACACAAGAAAAGGACAACATAAAAGCCACAGTGGGGAAAATAAGAAAGTTGGGATTATAATTAGCTGAGCTTTGTTGGGAGAACACATAACCGAACCTCTGAATCCACACAATTTCACTTTCCATTTGTTGAGCAGTCTTTATTATGTATTTTGCACCTTAACTTTAATTGTGTTTTATTTAAAAACAACCTTTTATGAGCTTTGACTTGTCATGTTTTGACAAGGTACATAGATAAGCTGCATCATTACTAGCATCGGCTGTCATTAGAGGTCAATCAATGAGGTTTTTGTTTTGTTTTTTTATAGCTGATGCCAAGTTGATAGCCAGTATACATTGATAAACTTTTTATTTTATTTCTTAGTTTAACAAAATATAACAATAACTGCTTAACTTTAATAAATGTATGTTTAACAACTCTTAAAAGAAGTACACCTAAAAATAATAAAAGACATGAAAGACCATTCTTGCCTAAACTAAATTGTGGACTACAGTAAGCTGGTTGGAGCAGCTGCTGCAATATCTTCATTTGCTGCTTGTTGAATAAGTATGCACAGGCATGGCCCTTTGCTGTTTTTTCCCATCCAGTATTGGCTGATTTTAAAATCAGTTGGATGATTAATTGGTTTGTCTCTAGCTGTCATGCTACTGCTACCATCAGTCCAACGACCTTAAAACTGCTCAGCTAAATTCAAACCTGTGTGTGGAACAGTTTAATTCAGCCAAACAATCAGAAATTAAAATGCAAGTCCTTTATCTCCAAAAGTCTTGTTTCTGCAGGGCTAGACTCAAGCAAGAAGCAGTGCTTTAGGTTCAGTGAGAGTCATAGAAAGTAATTTAAGCATATGGACAGTATACATATGCTTAAATTTAAGCAGCTCTTTTCTAGAGCTAATCATATTGTGAGTTACTTGCCATGTGCAGATCATGCATTACTGTGCTTGTCATTAGTCCACTGTTCTTAGTTTTGTTTAGTTCTGTATTTTTACTACAGCTGTACTTTGTACTTCCACAGTTTACCATAATAGAAGCTGTCTATTTACTGTAATCTTGTCTAGTAAATGCAAATGCACAATTTCCTGTACTTCTGGCCTTCTGCATCCAAATCCTCTGATATAGAAATTTTTTTGTCAAGCCCTCAACTTATATGTTACCCAATAAATCCTTTTTAAAGGCTGCAATAACACATGATTTTAGCTTTTTGCTGACTTGCACAAAACCCTGTAAACTATATATTCTGTACAGGTATTGTTTTCGAGGAGAAACATAACAATTCCTGTGAGTTTGTGCATTTCAGGTAAGGACCTTTTCAGTTGAGAGCAGTAAAATAAAACGGGCACTCAAGACAAAAGGCTAGTTTCTTCAGTTTAAAGGTTGCTTTTCCCCTGCATTATTCAGACTTTTGCTCCTAAACTGAATGGAACATCATCAAAACTGTGCCAGCTTATGCATACTTATTTGTTGCCCCAGGATTATGCTCTACTTTTGGTGAAGCAAAATGGGTTATGGGGCCTATGGCTTTTCTGTTTTACTTCAGACGTTTTTTTTTTTTGGATAGTCCAGAATAACCAAACATTTTATTATGCAAAATTTAAACAAATCAAAAATGCTGCATTGCATAAACAGTTGGGAGTCTTAAATTGTTTGGTCATCAATTAGCAGTGTCTAGTCATTTCCCATCAAAATGAAAATACTACTATTGCTAACTCACAGCAAATATCTTGGACTTCTCATAATAGGGGTGGGGAGTTTAAACATTGAGTTTTAACTAAAGGAGGGCAGTTTCTTGAACATCATGTTTAGAATCAAAATAGCTGCAAGATAACAAGGCGATAATTGGCACTGAAATAAACAAATGTTGATTTGACCAATTTTAAGTGGAAGTTATGTCCATTGAAATCAAATCCATTGATTACGCTAAAAGCAACATCATCGTAATCTTACTGTAAAACACTCCATACTATCCATAAATTGCAAAGAAACGGGATGTATGTGATTGAGAGGATAGCAGAGTGAGGCTGGATGGGGCTTTTAAAACATGTCCAGGAGCATTTCCCTTCTGTCTTTTCTTACTGCATCATCAGCCCATTGTTCCTGCTTTCCTTGCGGCCAACATTTACCATGCATCACTTCACCACAGCACTAAGCTGGACCCTTACTCACTAACTAGACCACAAGAGTGGGTGGGGGGTCTAAACTCAGGTCCACTTAAAACAACATATTAACCATTTTACATGTGTGCAAATTGGGAACATTTTGTGTATATTACCATACAATGTAGCACAGATATAAAACACTAGGCAGATTTTTACCTTTTTAAATAGATTATTATTTTTGATAATTCTGATTTTTAGGATATTTTTATATTGACTAATGGTAGTTTTTGAACAGTTAACAGGCATTAAAAATTAGATCCATTAGCTTGGGTTGTATTACTATCAGCATGGCTAATCAAACATGTTTGAATTTAGAACAGGGTTGCCTAATGGTAGATGTTATGTTACATCTTTTAATAATCCAGTGTTTTAAGATTCATAGTTTCATAATAAGGAAGTGTTAAACTGACTCTGGTGGAGATCTTGAGTGCACTGATACATCTTTCTAATAAAGTGAAACAGTACAGGGTTATAAAATAAGTTTTTATTGGAATGAAATAATGAATGGATTATTGTCTCTGAATGTTTTTTTTTTTTGAAAGTCATTCTTCCTGCATCAACATCTGGAGGTACAGTTCCGCAGTAGTCCATGAATAGTGGATTTCTCGGCATACTGTGGGAAAATGAGTAACTTTTGTGTAAATGAGCTTTGGATCATATTTACAATAAGCTATGTAAAGTTAGTTTTTTCACGTTTCAATTTGCTTGACTACAGTGATTGTTGTTACAGTCAGTATGTCAGATCTCCCTTAATTCTTTACTGAAATCGGGCAGATGTACATATTGTGTTCTTGACATTGGTGTTTCTAGGGTGGACCACAATTATTTTGTCTTTAACCTGCTCATGTTGTGGCCTGGAGAAGAAAAGGAAGCTGCACAAGCTAAAACACAAAGTTACTGTTGAGCTGTCCTTTGCAGTTTAAAGAAGAATAAAAAGCTGATGCAGTGGAGGTTGCAGGTCACACTATGAAAGAAAGAAGCAGAAATAAGCCTGTGATCTATGAAGATGCAGCAAATTCAACTCCAGCTTGGGCTTCTCCCCAAGAACGTCTGTATAACTGCTGTGTCCCCCGCTAAACCCAGATGGGGCCAATATGGCTCCAATAGGGCTGTTTCTAATGTTCATGTTGATTTTGTAATTATAAACCTCCTTGTTCAAGCTGTTATCAGCTATTATTATCATCTTTATTATTATCTTTTAGTAATATTAAATCATTTTTGCTCTGTACACTGTTCTTTTAGCTTTACGATAAATAATTCCAAACTAGATGAATAAACGATTACAATATTGGAATAAATTATCTTTAATTATTTTTTCCGTAATTAAGCACCCCTACCTTTTTATAGTGTGCAAATGGTGTTCGTGCTCACACCCCTTTACACTTTAACATTATCTTGCACAGCTAATAGCTACAATAAATAGGAGATGGAGAAATCGTCCATCGAAAGTTGAGCAATCAACGATTGACAGTGTATTTGCACAGGTGTGTTTGAGGTAATTGGCGCACCTATGCCCTAACATCAGCAGAGCTTTGGTGCACAGCTGAAGTTGACAGACAGGAGCTCTGCAAGGCTCAAGAAAACTGCCACAACATTTTACTGATTTTGGTAATATTGAGAAAACAAGCATATTTGTTTAAGTAGTTGGGTCGTCTGTTTACCAGCTTGCAGCAGTTTGGGCAATAGTTCTGATTGTGAAACAGCAGCTGTGGTCCACATCACGAGGTTTATTACATTCAGAAGGTGATACATGAGGAAAAACTCATGTCTTCATACGTTCAGGTTGTTGTTGTTTTTGTTTTTTGCTTACTAACATTAATCTTATATTATTACTTTGCAAACGTATCTTGTCATAAGCCATTTTTATTATGTTAAAATTAATTTTATTGCTTAGCAGGGGCTGGTCTGACACCGGACAAAGATTAAGGTGTTGTTGCTGAAAATGGATGATTAGGTTGATTGGACCAGAGGGGATCTTTATCGATATTTAAAACAGTACTGTGGCAGAATTTTACACACTAGACTACCATTATTATTATTATTATTATTATTATTATTATTAATATTTAGTGTAAATTTTAAACTTTTCATATGGGGAAAATTGTTACTGCTCTATTATCATTGATCCAGTTAATCCAGTTTTAATTTAATCTGTTGATGTCTAAAGTCTGATTTTTATCTACATCCTGTACTAAGTATGTGCAAGTCATTTTTATGCTAATCGGTGTGTTACATTGACTGAAATTTACCGTTTGCCTGGTGTTGTACCATTCATACACATATAGTGCCCTCTACCCATCCTCCTCTTATATGTCTGTTAATGTAAGCCCGCCTGTCGGGATCTCTTGTGTAATCTGTTACTGTAATGCAGTTGATTGCATAGCCAGATTTCAGGTCTGAATGGACATAAGCAAGTTAACGCTAATCAAAGAAGCCACAAAGTAAGTGTATTTGTAAAGTGTGTATGCTCTGTCGCCACATCCGCTGAATGTTTTGACAAAGGGAAGAGAGACACGCGCAGCTAGGGAACACCCTTGAAAAGGAAACGCCTGCTTACTGGTACTATGTGCTTGTATTAGAGGTGGAGGCAAAATGCTAATACAACGATCACTTGCTCAGGCCCTGCTTATGGCCAGCCACTGGCTGATTCGCAATTAAACCGGTCTTATCAATAATGTGCTGCAGCTTGAAGTGTTCGTGGGAGCAAATTAACCACAGCCCAAATGGCACTCTGAAGCACTCTGTTCTACAGCGAGGCAAGTTAAAAGGAACAATTAGGCAAGCAAGAGTGGACGCAGCCCTCAAGAAGACGAGGGGTGGGGCAGCTGGTGTCCAAGCAGGAGTGCGTAAATTATTAAGGTCATCTTTACAGCACCACCTTGTGTGAATAGTCTGTCTGGAAGATGGGCAAGATGTTAGAAAATTACAATGTTGGAGGTTTAGAAATTTGAAATATTTGATTTTAAAGTCGTCAGAGTGATTTTGAGAAACGCTACAAAACCACTACAGGTTTCAAGATTTTCCCTAGAGAAAATATTGCAGAAACGTAGATGGATTTCTGTTAAAGCTAAGGTTTCCAGGTTGTTGACTCTTTCATAGTAACTTAATATTGTACTGATGTTGGTACAATATTGATGATAATGTTGTAAATCTAAACATCTCTACCCATGTTTGATTTCCACTACAGTTACACGTTAAAAGGTCTGAACTTTTACATTGTTGTCATACTTTACCGGAAAAGTGTTCATTTTTAAGTCGCTTTTGTCATAACTGTTCATTAAGTCATATAAATTGTCTTACGGGGTCTTTTCTGTGCTGACTCTTTGTTCATTATTGGCAGTGTTTTGTAAATTATGAGCTGTACCAGGCTGAAAACCAAAATAAGACAAATAAAAAGCAGCATTTCCAGAAGGCCAGGAACCCCAGAGCGATGTGTGAATTCCCACTTTGATGAAATGTATATGTAGGTACACCAACACGCCTTGCTCCCCTTTTATCAAGGGGTTAATTAGCAGCTACCCTCCCAATTGTCCTCTGCTTGTTCACTCTCATTAGTTTAATCTGGCTCTGTCCTCCAGCTTGCCTCACTTGCTTCTATCCTCTTGTGCACAAGAACATCTCTCTGCCTGCCCCTTTTCTTATGTCATCAGGGTGACAACATCTTGTCTGCCCCAGAAATCTACTGCCAAACCCCATTAGAGCATCTTTATGGGTAATATCCCTTACACATGCTACCTTGGTGCTTTTATTTAGCTTTCATGGGTTCACTATGAACGACGGGATGTGACTTTCACGTTATCGTTCATTTTCTTTAATACTTTCAAACTGAGTTCAAATTTAATACATATTATGGCTTAAAACAGGTGTGGTTTTCTTCTGAACTTAAACAAAAGCTCATATTTTAAATATTTTCCCTAACTTGTGCTTTTAATAAAGGAAGCGAGAGCTGAAATATTTGATGGTAAATTAGAACGCTGCGAAAATAGGTGGCGCAAACATGACTATTGCTCTTCGGGAGGAAGAAATAACAATGAACTGTGTGTCTGTATGGAGTCGAATTACACTTCCTCTCTCCTTGTCACTGTTGCACTAGAGATGTGGGAGCTGATAGGAGTGGCTGGAAAATGTGAAGTCTGCTTCCCTCCTCCTCTTTCTCCTCCTCCCCCACCACCTAACTAAAAATAGCTGGTAGAAAGAGAAGGCAGCAGAGTCGAGGCTCTATCTGTTGCACTGCCAGTGGCTTCAACACTCCCACCACTAGCAGAATAGGAAAAAGATTCCTCTGAATCACACCACTTATGCTAATACTGATAATCAGTAAGGAGTCCTGCTTTATTTTAGGGTTTTGGTAGTAGAGATTTTGAATTTCAGCTGCTTGTCAGCCTGCTTTTTGAAGGAAGTAGCATTTATCAAACATATTGCCTTTATAACGCCAAGTCCAGTGAATAAAACAGGACAACTAATCCATCAATGCGAAGCAAATGACTTTTTTTAAAATACATTATACAATCTTTTTAGGAAGAAGAGGTTAAGATGGGAATTTTCCTGATAAGTTGCAATGATCACCTGACTTCAGCCAACTGAGCACGTGTATTGTTTCTTTAACCCTTTAACACCTGATGTAACACATTTAAATAACCTAGGAGCAACTCCTAACAAGTTTTATAAAACGTCCCTTTAAATGTAAAGATTTTCTTTATTACAGTAAATCACATACCATTTTTGTGCTCGTCTAAATTTAGTCTTTGACAAAATATGTGAAGCCTATTGCAGTCATGCTTACTTTTTCCTTTTTTGTTTAATTTTAACAATTAAACAAGCTGAATGGCCAAAATGTTGGCACACACCCGTTTTCTCTGCTTTGCCTTTTATAGTCAGAACTGTTTTTAATGACAGAATGAGTGCCGTTCACCTTGTAACCTGATGGCTGGTTTCAAACTTGTTTAGGTGACGATTTTCCCTTTTTCATTGATTTTTCCTCCTTGTGGAAAAACATTTACGAATAAATATTGTTGAACATAGTTCTCAATATTTGGCATTTTAAAATAAAGATCAACTAAGATGCTTAAATTTAAGGTGTCGTTTCTGATAAATATGCACATCCGTCACCGCCATGCTTTACTGTAATTGCAGCACAACAGTCCTAAACGTAATTCAGTCTTCTCAAATCTGTTTTTCTTTTAATATCTTTTGGACCTTTTTATTGGTTTTGAAAGACAACCAAGAGTTTGCCTTGCTCAGTATATAGTGGAGGTATTAAAAAGAAGACGAGAATTACGCACTGATATTCTCGTGACATATATTTATCACCAAGATTAGGGGGCTCAGGAGCCTTGCTGAGATACAGACTCATTTAGCAGCGCTGGCCAATCAGGTGACGGGTAGCTGCTAAGGTCTCGGACGCATGAAGGATAAGGTGTTCATTCAGAAGCTCTCAACACTCATCAGGAGAAAGGGCTTGAATCTAAACCCATAGAAACGGTGAGGTAAGGTGTGTTTGTAGTGGTTATTTTATTTAACAGGTGAACACTATTTAGGAAAAGACCGATTTTGTTATTTTTGACATTTTAGAGGGTTCTTGGAACTGGTGAGGTTGAAGAACTTAAAATTTAGATAATTTCTTAGTTTGTGAGATCAACTAAATTGAATTTAAAGCTACGGAAAGTCTTGGTATTTTTAATTTAGTGTTTTAATATATTTTGTATATTCACATAAATCAGTGGTGATTCTGTCAAAGTGAATTTTAAGTGTTTAACATGCCTTCAAGCATTTGAGCCCAAGTTCAGTCTTTGGATAACATTTTTATTTTTTTAGTAAAACCTCGTCTTTTTTTACGGAGAGTGAAAGTATCGGTGTTAAAGGCATCAACCGGAGGATTGGGGTCAGCGGGATAGCCACTGCTTTTAGGATCATCAGCAGGTTTTGTCTTAACCGGATTTGGCTGGAGGAGCTGAATCAACTGTGTCCCAGGATTACAGGGATGACATTGGAAGGGGAGTTTAGAGGCTACAAGCCAGAGCATTGATGGCATTAACAAACCCTGCCCCTCACCTGAACACCTTGGGTCTGCAGTAGTACAGCCAAACCCCAGGTGGTCTCTTGACTCTGTTGTTCCTCGATGTCTGGACACCTAATCCTTGCTTCATTTTGAAAGTTATAAAAAGGTATGTTGTGGTCCTACAGGAAGGAATTTTTTTTTCTTGGATTTGAGAAATTGTTACTACCTCTTTATTGTTGCGAGACGTTTGCCCAAAGGTTTGCTGTTGTTTAGGAGGAAAGAGTAAATAAATTCAACATCATGCTCAAATTTGTTATCTTAAGCCTTAAGAAGCTGCCTCGTGCTTGTTGCTAGGTTACAGTTTCAAGCTGGCAAGGACAAGACTTGAGCTGTCTCGAAAGGGATTCGTTTTCACTTTGTCTGAGCCCCACAGAATGGATTTATGAGAAACTCTGATCTTCAGCTGCATTCTGCTGAAGTTACAATGCAACGCGTGAATGCAACGTGGAGCTCAAAACCGTTGGTTCAATTAAACATTTGTGCCTCACTACAGATGTAAAAAGTGTGCGGCGTGTGGCATGCATGTTCAGCTCTTTCTTTCTCGTCTCTTATAGATCAGCAAGAGCACACCATTAGCAGAGGAAAATGAGCGAACTGGATCAGCTACGCCAGGAGGCTGAGCAACTCAAGAACCAGATCAGAGTAAGTCCCGTCCTTACATCTGCAGGTTCGCTGCTGTACTGTTACGGATGTTCAGCTGGAAACCAAACCAATACATTTTGTCATGGGTTCAAACATAAAAAAAGCATCAAATCATTGATAAAATTTTATTGTAAAATAATAATTCTTTTTGAGCCACTATACTTGAATTTGCTGGTCATTGATGCACTGAGATATAAAAGTAATTTGATCAAACATTTTCATTTCCTGATTTGATTTGATGTTTATTTTTTTGTCTTGTTTTGTGCCATAAACGCAATAAATTTAATCTGAGAACTGTTGAACAGTCAGTGCCAGAGTCAAATCGGGTAGAAAACGTACATTATTAGTTTGAAATAGTTGTGTATGGTGTATGTCGCAGGGTTGGAACAGTCGGTGGTAAATGTAACTAAAACCTCCTCTCTTGGTTTTTCTAAATTATAATTTGGAGACTGATTGTGTCATTTTTGCTTCAGGATGCCAGGAAAGCGTGTGCAGATGCTACCCTGTCTCAGGTGAGAAATATGTGCATTATTGTGACTCTTCTTAACTTTGTATTCAGCTTTAAAAAATGTTTAAATCTGTTATTTTTAGTTAAAGGTGTTGTTCAATCAGTGCATAATTTAAAACCATACCACAAAGTTTTTGTACACAAAGCAGAAGATTGTTAAAGCTTCTCATTAAGTGACTTTTTCCTCTTCTTTTGTTCCTGGTTAGATCACAGCTAACATTGACCCTGTTGGCCGAATTCAGATGCGCACTAGACGAACACTGAGGGGGCATCTGGCTAAAATCTATGCCATGCACTGGGGAACTGACTCAAGGTGAACTCATTCAACTCCATTCTGCCCATTAATCAGGCATTTCTTGTCCCTCACCCAGTCGTCTGTGACTCCATGCAGGAAATGTAAAATCAGGCTTGACCGTCTTCGATGCTTGGCTTTCCCCCCTGTGGGTCTTTGTCAAGTCGTTTTTTGTTGTTGTTTTGTTTGTGACTTGTATCAATCAATTTTTTTCTTTCTTTAAAACTGTCAGATGTAGTTTCTTGTATGGCCATATTGGAAAACCCGTTCTTATCTTCACATTCAAAAGGTTTTGGACACGTGTTAAGTCACTTGATCTCAGTGTGTCTACACTTTTGTGTGTTTGTGTGCATTGAGATGTTATATGTGGGTAGGGAAAATACTCAAAATGGAGTCAGCCTTTGCTAAACCAAGTGTTACGGCCGATCATCAAGGAGATGAGCTATAAACCTCACTTCTCAAATGCCTTTTATTTAAAGTTATACACTTTTTTTCCCCTCACAAACTTTATTTTTAGTAGCTCTGGTCGGTATTAGTCCACGTAGAGACTGTTCACCTTTTCATCCGTTGTCACATACCTAAGAAAAAAAGGTTTGATTGTTGCATTTTTGCTGTTTCACCTTCTTCCAGAGACATTTGGGTGTTTATTAGATCACCGTATATTCCTAATGAGATAAAGCTATTTAGGAAATCATAATTAAATACAGATGTTTGGCACAGAAGCTTGACAGTAAAGTTATAAATCTTCAATTTTAATGAAATCAGTGAGTTACTACTGGTTGTTTCCTTGTTAGAGTTGATTTTTTTTTTTTTTGTTTTAACATGAAAAGATGTATTAACCAACAATTAAGCCAACAATTCTTTATTCTTTTTATGCTTTCATTTTTGTTTAGACTGCCCTTTTTATTTCCTGAATTTCCTGAATTCCTGAATTAATTGCTGAATGGTTTCCCCCCGATCAATTCTTAGTGTTTTCCGTCATGTAAGATTTGTTTGTTTGTTTGTTTTTCCAGACATTTTATTGCTTATCACAAATGTTAAAATTGCCGACAGACCCGATGATTGATTAAGTTGATTGTCATCATTTCAGAGAAATCCTTGCTGTTGTCAGAGCTCTGCTCAACAAGCAGTGCCTCAGATCGTTGCATCGTTGCGTCTCAGCCGACACACACACCCCTACAGTTCACCAGAAGTTATTGTAGAGTCTGATTTGGGAGTTGGCACATCTTGCTGTTTCTAACTTTAATCCCGTACTCCACCTATTTTGTTTCGCTTTTCGTTCTGCTAAAAGCCTGTAAAATGGTTGAATCAGATTCTCCTAAATTAGAATATCCAGCTCAAGTACTCATGCCCCTATTTTTTTATCTGCTGAGTTGTGTGCGTGTGAGCACGTCTCTGCCGGTGCGGTAGTTAAGACTGGCCAAGTCCCCGCAGCCTTAGGTTTGTTCACTCTTTCTGCTGAACCGGTGTGCTTTGGGACCATCACTGTGGTTACTCTTGAAGGATTCACCCAGATACAACACGAAGGTACCTGGGAGTGTCAGCTACAATAAAAAGGGTTGGGGAACTAGTCCTGTTAGAGATGTATTGTCCACAGCCTGAATGTGGTGTTTAAAGTAAATAAATCGTTCCAAGCATTTTCTACAACTGCAGAGAAGGGAGTGTGTATTCTTATTTATTTATTTTTAATCGGGATTAGCAGTGTTCGTTCTGGGAAGTATGTTGAGATCATAATATAAACATTACAAGAATATACTGGACAGTGTCTCAAACAGTTTAGTCTGGCCACTTATATGAATACAGACCCCCTTAAATAGGTCATAAATGCATTTGAATTCTGAAACCTTATCATATGTTTTTTATAGAATTTGTTAAATTAGGAAAAATGGTTGGGCAATACAACTGTTTGTTTTGTAATTCAAGAACTGATAATCTAACAAAATAAAATTAAAAAAAAAAACCTTTCATCAAAACATTTTCATAACAAGAATAGATTAAGTTGTTATGTGTTTGTGTTTAAAAGGTACATAATCAAATTGGACAACGGTAACTTTCATGTCCCCATTGTCCTTGCTGCATTTGTCTGCTGGTTTGACCTTAGATGGTTTTTTCTGTGGCTTTCAAAATTGTCTATTTTGAGTGAATTTTATCTTTTTTTTTCATCAGGCTTTTGGTCAGTGCTTCCCAGGATGGCAAACTCATTATTTGGGACAGCTACACCACAAACAAGGTAACTAAACTTCTAAAACGTATTGCCCTGAAACAATAGTTTGTTTTACTTTTTTACTTTTACCATGCGTTTCAAAGTGTGTTCAGTAAAGTCTTGTTCAGAGATCATAAGGGAGTTCAATGTAAAAGATGAAAACGACTTTAAAAGATGTTGCTCATTTTATCAGCCCGTGTTAAAAGATTTTGTTTAAAAAAATACATTCGTTGACTTTAAGCATAAGCTAATAAAATACCTGAAGTCAGACTGAACCTTTCGTTAATCAAGATTCAGTCTCAAACCCCACACGATCCACACAAATAAGATGTCTTTAAAAAGGAGCAAAAAAGTTATTAGAATAGGTTAATTTTATAGTAATAGGTCGATATGTTTTAACGCGTTTTACCGTATGAAAGGGTGTTCATCACCTTCAGATTTCCAGAAGATGGTTTTGTTTAAATTGACGAAATGCTGAGTTGATTGTGTTTGTAGCTGCCAAGTAAAAGCTATTTATAGTGGGTATTGTCCTTGAAAGGTTAAGCTAATGTTGCAGACAGACTTTGTGACATTGCCCTCCTCTCTCTCCTCTCTCTACCCCCCCTCTTCCATCTGTCACTGCATACTATCTAATATTAAATCTTCCCTCTCTCCTCCAGGTCCACGCCATCCCATTGCGCTCCTCCTGGGTGATGACGTGCGCCTACGCCCCTTCTGGGAACTATGTTGCCTGTGGTGGCCTGGACAACATCTGCTCCATCTACAACCTGAAGACCCGTGAAGGAAATGTGCGCGTCAGCCGTGAGCTGGCCGGACACACAGGTAAACCTGACATCTACTCGCTCATCATCCACTGAATTTGATAAAAGGTCAAACAAATCGGCCAGTAAAGCATATTTATAATATCGTGTTGAGCCTTTAGAACAATAAAAAGCGTCATGACGCCATGCCACTGTCATGAGTTAATGTGATTAATCTTATACACTTACACAGCTCAGTCCTAAAACCTTTTTTGTACCCTTCAGAAGGTGTATAATGGCATTAATTAAGTTCGTTTTAGCACTCAACAAAATACAGCTCAAGTTGTGGCCAATAAGACTAAAGTTTTACCATCACTGAGCAGATAATGACACGACACCCACTGGTCCAAACCAAACCTGGGAAGTCTAAATTTGTCAGAAGTGTCACTGAAGTATTGAACTGCTAAACTCATGTGATATTTAAATTGAAACACTATAAAATGCTCTAATGGCTATCAAAGGACAACTTGCAAAAGAACATTACAGCATAAAGCTAAATTGCTGCTTTCAGAGTTTTGATGAAATTGCTGTTTTTCCATCGATCACCTGAAGATTTGGGTAAATTGAGCTTCCTTTCTTTTCACAATCTGCCTTTTTTTTCTTCCTCGCAGCCCTGCTAAAAATATATATATTTTTTATTTGATGCCCTTGTCCTTAGTCCTGTTAGCTTTCAAACTATGCCAATCCCGTAGTTTAACTTTCTCTATTGAAATCAGATGCTTGGCAAACCTAACACCATTACAAACTAATGAAAGTGTTGGGCGCTTAAGCAAGGCGCGTTCATCTGATCAGTGTCACATGAATCAGGAAGTGTGTCAGCATTTTAGTTCCAGTTCCCTCACTATAGGGAGGGGTATGTACACTTTGCCAGCGAGTAATGGATGAATTATGGAAGCAAGTCATGAAGCAGGAGATGCCCCACAGCTTCTTTTCTTTTCGTGGTTGTGAATTAGTCGATTCATCTCCCCCACATCACCTTCTCTGTGGGTGTGATGACGGTTCAGAATAAGACCTCCTCTTCTGCAGAGACATGATGAAATCCTTGCCTCCTGTTAATACAGGGAACAAAATAAAGTCGGTCAAAAAAAGAAGTAATCAGTGTGTTTCATTTTGTTTAGGTTACTTGTCCTGCTGTCGCTTTCTGGATGACAACCAGATTGTCACCAGCTCTGGAGACACCACCTGGTGAGTTGTGATATTGCACCACATGCAGTTTAACTCAACATCCATATTAATACTCCAGATTAATTTTGTTTCATCACTATAACTGAACATTTGACACTTTCAGTTTGCACTAATAATATCAGAGCTCCAAAATTATATTTAGATTTGCATTTATTCTGTGAAGTTAATTTAGGAAAAAGGATAAACTATTTCTAAATGATTGTAATTTAAGTCATCACATCTTCAGCTTCTATAAAATGAGCTTGTTTGGATCAAACGTACAGCTTTTGGGATCCTGTCTGCAGTTACTTTGTGAAGTATTTCTCAATTTATTTATTTTTTCGGCTTCTCTTTCAGTGCTCTGTGGGACATTGAAACCGGTCAGCAGACGACTACGTTCGCCGGTCACACCGGCGATGTGATGAGCCTCTCTCTGGCGCCCGACACCAGGCTGTTTGTGTCTGGAGCCTGTGATGCCTCGGCCAAGCTCTGGGACATCAGAGAAGGAATGTGCCGACAGACCTTCACCGGCCACGAGTCGGACATCAATGCCATCTGTGTACGCAACCGCACACAAACACACAACCCAAAATCAGCTGTTCGACTACTTTCACGGCATGTTTAAGGTTCCTACACACTCCGTCCAGCTGGTGCACTGCTAACAGACCAACGTGGCACATGTTTGAGAGGTAGATGCTGAAAGCTGGGACACACTGCCTTCACAGACAGCACCGTTGATTTAAAAACTTGCATAAAAGTTATAATGCTAAAAATATACATTGGCATATGAAGAACGTAGTTTTGAAACCTGTCTAACATGCAGGAGCTGCCTCTTTTGTGCTGATCCAGACCTCGGGGCAAATAAAAATAAGTAAAAATAAAGTTAAATCTGTCCAAATAACAGCCAAGGCAAAGTAAAACAAGTGTGACTGCACTGAGAGACAATTCTTTGGGTTTAAAAGCCTTTAGCTGTAGTTACATGTCATTTTTACATCTTTTCTCACAGATTTACCTAGAATTAGACACTATAAGTGCTCACATTTTTATTTACTAATTTTGTGTAAACATAATCAAATGCATCTGAAAGAATAAGCTCCCCACTGCTGCATGAAGACATGAATGTTTTACAGAGAAGAACGTATCTCATTAAACTATTTACACAAAGATGCACCTTTAGTTACACAGCTATTCTGTCAAAAAATAATACACACATTTTGTTTCTAATTTGTGCCAATTTGTTTATTCCCTGAATTCAGACCATGCAGCTTTCTTTTTTTTTTTTGCTCATCAACTTTTAAACGGCATCAGAAAGTTAAAGCACCCACAGTCACTGATTGTGTTGAGTTAAAAAAAAAAAACTTATCTAAACTTTACACCTTTTTCTCACAGATTTGGGTCATTTGAGTGGATTTGAAAGAACTTTTTTGATTTTATTTTACAGCTGCTATAAAAGACTAATTGTTACTGAAATACATATTGTAGCTGGCTTTGAATGCCACTTCAGAGCTGTTTACTGCTGATGAACTGTTTTAAATCATGTTAAAACAGTCTAAAATCTCTCCTTCCTCTGGCTGCAGTTCTTCCCTAATGGCAACGCTTTTGCCACGGGCTCAGACGACGCCACCTGCAGGCTGTTCGACCTGCGCGCCGACCAGGAGCTGATGGTTTACTCACATGACAACATCATCTGCGGCATCACCTCTGTAGCATTCTCCAAGAGTGGCCGCCTACTCCTGGCTGGATACGACGACTTCAACTGCAACGTCTGGGACACATTGAAGGGCGACCGCGCAGGTAAGCTGTCGCTCAAACGAAGGGGAGGTGAAAACTAAAGTGAGGGTCTTTTTTTACCTTTAACCTTGTTTATTTTGTTACAAGCTATTTGGTGTCACCTTTATATTCAAGCTCTTGTCAAAAACGATGTGTACCAATCTGTGGGTTCCGGTTTCCGTCACCTCTAACCTTAGAGGGTTGATAATAATTTAGGCTGAAAGTTGTAAACAGCAGAATCTATATTGGTGTTTTTGTCGCTTTACTATCACGATCTCTGGCGACTAAAAGTGAGCAAGGCTGTCACTTCCTCGTCGGAAAATTTAGCAGCTATCTCTGCTAATCTCACTCTGCAAGTCAATCTATTCTGAAAGAAGCTTTTCACCTTGTTCAGCGTGTCAGAACGCAGCGGCATATTAAAATCACAGCCTACACTTCCTGACAGACAACCTACACTCCCCGAATATCATGGCTTCTGCTGAATTCTCTGAAAGTGAAGCACGTCTACTGATGTCGGAAATATATAGTTGTTTTATTATTACTGTAAAAAAGAAGTGTGTGAGGAGGGCTTTTTAGTGTACACATTTTTGTTTAGAGGCGTGCCTTTAAATAAAGACGTGTTTGTTCTCCTTTGGACTTTTGTCATAAAGTTTTACACCTCTGTCTTCAAAGTCGTGGTTGATGGGCTGATAGGTAGGTCACCTGTATGTTAAGACTTCCAGACCAAACTGTGAGCTAATCAGGAAGCATAACTAAGTGGTTATCTTTCAGGCAGAAGACACTGATATAAGACAATCATTTGGCTGTTGGAGGGTTTAGCTCCATGTTTTTGGTTTGTTAGTTTGGTCGGGGGGACAAGGCACACTCTCACTAACTGTTTCTATAAGACAGATAATCAGGAAGTAGTTGGTCGCTCGTGCCTGTTGGGAGTAAAATGTGCGTATGTTCTGAATTAATGTTTATCTAAAGGTAAGTGTGGAGCTCTGACAGGAAGGTGGGGGTGTCCCATTATGCAACTTTTAAAATAAATAAAACTCAGGTTTTAGGGGCTGAAAATCCATCATGAGAGCGTCAGATTGTTTCTGAAGCTTGTCTTGAATCTATAAAACTGTTTATAAAACCTGAGAAAGATGAAAGTGAGTAAAACACCTCACCTGTTCCCAGGAACCTGTCCTCAGGCACAGCCACACCATAATCTCCTCCGTTTGAGTTTTTATTGGGTAATAGTTTAATAACAAGTATCATGTGTTCCTGTTTGTTGTCGTTTTGTTGGTATACCTAATTTAGAGGCTGTAGAGGTTTGATGTATCCAGACTGAGTTAACTTGACTGCTGTAGATGTGTTAAATGTAAAAAATATAAGATTTATAATACAAGATCAGATGTCAAATTTATTCCATAAAAAACATCTTTGTTTGGAGTGTTTTCATTCACTTCCTCCTCCTGTCCACATGTATCGCAGTATAAAGGTGATTGGTGTGTATTTTCTATGGTAGCTGCATCTGTAATGCTTTTAGGGCTTTAATTTCATGTCTAAATTATAATAAAATACATTTGAAAGAAAAAGTGTCACAAGAGGGACCTCTGACATCTTTGGGATCAGGAGAAGCACATCCCAGTACACTTTTTTTAAAAAAAAAAAAAAACCTTTAAAGTCTCTAATAAGACACTACACACAATCTCCTTTCTAAAAAGAGTTCTTTGTTCACACCGCAGACATGAACGCTGTTTTATTGTGGTGGGTGGTTCTTCTAAATGTAGGTTCAGTAAACCCCAGGCTTCACTGTTGCCCCATTTCTGTTTCTGTAGGGGCTGCCTATATGACATGTACAGCTTGTTTTTTCTTTTCGGTAACAGCAGGATCAGAGGTTGGACTCTTACGTACGCTTATATGAGCACAGGTGGAGATAGAAGTGGATTTGTTAACATCTGGAATCTGTGCTGCTGTTTGAGTTTAGGTTTTTAACCGTCTAGTTTTAAAAGCACCAGGGTTTCATCGCTGCCTCTGTGCCTCTCAGGTGTCCTGGCCGGTCATGATAACCGAGTGAGCTGCTTGGGCGTGACCGACGACGGCATGGCAGTGGCAACAGGGTCCTGGGACAGCTTCCTCAAGATCTGGAACTAGAATCTGAAGGTAAACTCTGCGCCCAGATTTTTCCAGATTCTGTCTTTGCTGCCATCTGGGTGTCGAGAATGAAAGCGCAACGAGTGGGAACAAAGTGAAACTAAACACACAGTGAAATGACCTCCTTTGTCTTAGATTTCACTAGAAATAAAAGGTTTTGTTTAATTTTACTGATCCGATTTGCTCATTTTGTGTGAACAATTCGGCTGATTGTTCGTAAAACTGTTTTGTTTTTTGTTTTCTTTTCTTTTTTCCCAGATGGCATCCGGACTCCAAAGTTGAGTGCAAGACCATTCCAACATCACAATGTTCAATTTTATTGCATATCCAATCTTTTTGAGAAACACCATGATACTGACTCCAAACACCCTCCCACCCCTTCCTCTAAACAAAAAAAAAAGAAAAAACAACAAAAAAAAAACAAAGAAAGAAACTATCAAGGGCAAAAATTCTCTCCTTCTGTCTCCTTCTCATTTAAAAGAGCACAACTGTTTGCTACTCATTCAGCTACAAACGAAAAGGACAAAACGTACAAATAAAAACAAAACAAAGTTAAAGGAATTTAGTGGTTTCAAAGTGGACCGGAGGGGAAAATTGTGCATTCCTCCAACAGTGGTCTGGGATTGTAATTAGTGGAAAAATAAGAGAAAAAAGCCCCACCCCTCCTGTTTTCACAAAGCAAACGTGTCCTGCGTCCTCATTATGCACAGGTCTGAGTGAAGGTTATTACACGACAGCGATCTAACTCTACATAGCTTTTTGACCATGTTTATTTTTGTTTTCTTGGGGGTTTTTTTCCTCCTGTTTTCACGATACTTTGTTGACGAGAGGTAGATCAGCGAGCTGTCAGTTAATGCTTAAAATGAGGATCAAAGCTTTGTTTTATTTCCTAGCCTTTACACGTTTTAGAGAGGATGTTTTTAGGTAGAAAGGTAAACCGATCTCCAGCTCATGTCATTTTTAAGTCCAGCTTTATCCCGCTGGAGAACAAAGTGAGAGAAGAATTCAGCTTCAACAGGGAGTCCTCGAGCCTCATCTGGCCCTTCTGTATATTTAGCTCCATGATACTTTTACTGTTTTTTTTTTTTTTCTTTTTCTTTTTGATTGTTTGTTTGTTTTGTTTTTTTTCCTTCCAGTGTAGTCCACGGATCTTTGTTTGCACAAAAATTAAACTTTGCATATATAGGATAATGTCTAAAGAAAAAAAAAAGGAGTTAACTAACCAAGCACATGCTGTTTATGATGATGAATGCTCGTTTTTAAAACGAAAAGAAGAAAAAAAAAACATTTTAACCATTCTTACACCTTTCTGTCTGGCAACAGTGTAGAATAATTAAATGAAGATTAACCCATCGGATCATAATCCACCCCTGCCCCTCTTTTTTCTTCTTCTCTGTTTCTTTTGGTTCCCCCTCTTCTGGTTTCTGTTGCCCGTGGTTGGGACCGGTGATGTGATTTGGTTGAGTAGGGACTACCTCCACTTTAGCCTGGTTGCAATCCGGACGTTTCTTTTTAACAGAGGTGCCCATTCCGTGCTTGGAAATGCAGTTACTACTCTGTGAATGACATGTTGTATAAATCAATGTTTGAAAATAATGATATTGAGACTTTTTAAGTTAAAAAAAAGAAAAAAAAAAAGATTTTGGTTGTCTGCCATGGGTGGGTTATCTCTTAGAATCGCATGCTGTAGAAATGCTTTAAAGGTGCATATGGAACTAAGTCCTTTTGATGTTTTACTTTAAGAAAATAACCTGTTGAATATATCAATACAATGGTATTTATATTTTTCTTTCTACTTTTTTTTTTTTTTTTTTTTTTTTTTTTTTTTTTGATTTTGGCTCCTCCGTGCATACATGATCCAACCGAAACGTCAAAGCTATGCACTCGAGAAGCAAACCCTGCGACATTAAAGGTTACTTGGTCCATATTTGGGAGGGATTCCACAAATTTTAGAAGTAACGTAAACGCTTAAATTGTACACACGCGCGTGCATACATCCATCCACCCAAACATAAGCAGTCCAAACGGAACAAATCGATTTTCATTCCTTCTGTAGCAAACAAAAATTCCATTTACAGAAACATTTTATAACAGGTTCGTCTTCTTTTCTTTTTTTGTTCTTTAATAAAAAAAGTAAAAAAAAAAATCTTGCAGCATCTGAATGGCAGAACTTTCTGTTGTTCCCTTCTCCTTGTAAACAAATACGCTCTTTCTTTTAGCAGTAGTAACTTTTATTTTTCTTTTTTTTTTTCCATTTTTGTTATTTCTCTGCAACATTCTGTACAAAAAAATGTGCTGTAATTGTGCGTTAGGCCTGGAGTTGGCAAAAATAAAACAATAAAAAATATTAAAAATTAATTAAATTCCTTTTCCTTTTCTCTTTCTCCATCGAATAACTGTAGAGCTCTGCAACCCCCCCACTGTTCCCTTTTCACCTTTTGTATTTAATTTTAAAGTCAGTCAGTGTACAACCGAAAGCTGGATGCAAGATAGAAACTATATTAAAATGTACTGTTATTTAAGATGTAATAAAAAGCAGTTTGAGATGACCCACTGTGTTGAGTGTGATTCACTTAGAACGATTCCCACTGAAGCTAGAATGTTGCAGACTGTTTGGTTTCCTTGTAATTATGTTTAAGTCAAATAAACAATTTCTTATCCACTGTTGAATCAGCCTGGCTCATCTGTATTTAAAGTTACTTTCCAACAAAGGACTGGTTTAAAGGTCTGCCTCTACGTTGAATTTCCTGAAAGTCAGCTTTTCTTGGTTCCTCAGAGGTCATCAGTGGTAGAAGCATCATTTACTGACACAGGGTTGCAAAGACGTTCATCCCGTTTTGTTGCCTTACAAGCTGAGGTTTTATTGGATTTTTAACTTTATTAAAAGCAATAATTTGTCCCTTTGCTTTGAAGTCTTACTGGTCTGTCTACTTTCCAACCCTCACCTGTGATGATGAGGTTTGGATCAGGACCGAAAGAACGAAATCCAGGATCCAAGCAGCTGAAATGAGCTTCCTCTGTAGGGCGGCGGGGCTCATCCTTCGAGATGAGGTGAGGAGCTCGGAGTAGAGTCGAAACGACTCAGATGAGGAGGTTCAGGCATATTATTTGGATGGACGCCTCCTTTTGGAGGTTATTCAGGCATGTCCCACTGGGAGGAGACCTCAGGGCAGACCCAGAACTCACTGGAGGGATTATGGATCCTCTCTGGCCTGGGAACGCCTTGAGATCCTCCAGGAGGAGCTGGTGAGTCGCTGGGGAGAGGGAGGTCTGGGTTTCTCTGTTACCTCCACAATCTGACCGCAGATAAGAGGTAGAAGATGAATGGATGCTTAGAAGCCCCAACCATTACCTTCAGAAGCCACATACTTTAAAAAGAGATCCATCTGTAAGCAACAGCACCCAGAATCACCACCGGTTCAACACCTCTAAAGACTGAGGGCTACCACCAACCCAAAACCCTGAACATCCCACAGAGCTCCGTGAAATCTGTTATTAGGAGCAAGTAGGGCATTAATCAAAGTATGGATGTTACTTTGAGGCCAAAGATAACCCTGATGGAGCTGCTCTCCTGCAGAGATGGGAGGATCTGTCCATAAGTCCACTAAAAGCTGCACAGGACTCGGCTGCATGGACGAGTGGCAGGAAGAAAAAACATTACTTCTAGGAAAGAAAAGCTGGACTTTTTGGAATTTCTTCCTGAAACGTGTGGAAGAAGGTGCTGTGGTCAGACGAGCCCAAACTGGAACTTTTACGCCATCGAGATACTGGGAAACTGGATGGAGCAAAATGCAGAAAAATACATGAAGGGAACTTGTTGGAGTCTCAGAGGTTTGAGGAGGTGACCTTAAACACACGGCTGAAGCAGAACTTGGATGATTCAAGCAGCATCCGTCCAACCTGAAGGAGCTGCACCATTTTGGTCAAAAAGTCCTGGAGACACACCTGAAGAGACTTGATGCTGCAGAAGGTGGCTCTGAATACATGTGTTACCACCGTTTTTCAGTTTTATACAGTAGTTTTAGAATCATTAGAAACTTTTAACCCCGCTTTGCTTCATTAATCTGAAGGTTTTGCAGAATTATTATTTTTAATCAAGTAATTCATCTACAAAAAGCTGTTTTTCTTGAGAGGCAGTCAGGGTTATTTAGCCTACACTGCCCTCTACTGGACAAACAAATTATGACGTTTCAACTGAAAGCTGAAACAAATGTCCTCTTATAAAACAAACTCCAAATAAAATACCGGTACAAGTTTTTGTTTTTATCTCACAAATAAAACAACAATATATGATTTAATCGTTTTATTTTTATTTTTTCAGCCAAAAGCTGGAAATAAATTAAAAGTTAAACACTTCAGGTCAGGAAAGATGTGCTGTTAAATGAAAATATTTTACATTTAGTTTTAACAGTGATGATCTTCAGGTTATTACTCTTTAAATTTAAATAAAGTTAAATTGTATTCTTACTCAAATGTTTTCAGTTTTACTTTATTAAACCCGCAGTTAGACAGGGTTCGATTTGTTTCCTGTTATTTAAAACAACAATAATAATATTAATATAATGTTGTATTAAACATTTATTTAAGAAGAAAACACCACAGATGTTATTCAGCAGATGTTTTATTTTGCTGGAAAATATTTTAAAAGCTAAAGGTTCTGGTAAATTATTCATTTGTGTTCCAGCTTTGTTTATGGCTGGTTTAGACAAACTTTTTTCAAAATCCTCAATACAATGTAATTCAGTTTATAGTCTTTAAACCTGAAACTTCTAACATCTATTTTTTGCTTTTTGGGTCAAATATTTCTCATTAAAAAAACAAAAAACATCATTCTTTTAGGAATAAAATGTGCTAATAATATTATAATACAGAGGAATAAACACAGTTAAGGACTTGTTGGTAAATTATTTTTGTCCTATGTTTTAGAGGGGGAACCGATTATTTCAGACGGCTGAAATATTTGGTTCCCCTGGTAACTTTGGTAAAACAAAAAAAAGAACAAATGTCTCCAAATTCACAGGACTTGTTGTCCATCATGAGAGGAATAAACACAGTTAAAGACTTGTTGGTAAATTAACTGGTTGTTGTTGGAAAATTAATTATCTAAATAATATTCGGGTCGAATGTTATTTAGATAATTAGCGAAATACCGCTTCAGGCGGAGAAAACCCACACCATTTTAAGCACGGCTGACAAAGCGGCTAGCCGGGTGGGCGGAGTCTGCGTGCCACAGGCATCTCTTAGCCTGGTCATCGCCCGGCGTACACAAAAGGAGCGCGCCCTCTCTCTTCCTCCAGCCTTCCAATCTGACGTCACCGGCAGCCGGAGAACCTGATTGGTCAGTTGGGATCAGGAAGTCATGGGCTGACTGTTGACAGCCCCTCTGCAGAAAGAACATGGTGTAACGTTATTCTCCAGCGAATCAATCCTGTCTCAGTCTGCTGTCCTTCCAGTCCCAGCGGGTCCCCCGTAACGTTTTGCCTTAAAGGTAGAGTTTGAGGTCGATGATGTGTTCACGCTCTGTGTGTTTCGCCTGGCTAAACCGGTAGCTTAGTTAGCTAACATAAAACTAGCTGAGCTTGTTCAGCTGGAATATTCTGTCATTAGTTCTTTACTTGTCGGGCTACTTGCTGCTAATAGTTGGACTTTCCGAAATGTAATATTCTAGGAGAGCTAGCTAGAAGCTGTTACCCGTGCCTAAATTTTATATAAATGTGAAACTATTGCAGTACTGGCATGGGGAACTTGTTTTAAAAGTCGCTAAGCAGAGTTAAGCTAATGCTAAGTTGTTGAAGGTAAGTAAAGGGGTATTTTTTTGTTTGTTCTTTTTTATATATATATGTGAACTATCTGTTAATACACCGTTTTAAAGTAGCTTTCATGAGTGTGTCCTGGAGGTCTGACTGAAGTGTCTGGTCCCCCTCCCTCCCCCAGCCTGACGGTCAGAGATGGACGGCGGACCGGAAGCTGCTCCTTACTGCTGCGCCACCTGTGAAGGAGGAGAGGTGACGGGCCGCAGCCTGGGTCGGCACTACAAGAAGAGCCGCAGCCTGAGCACCTCCTCAGCCACCACCTACTCTGAGTACAGGTGATGAAGCTTAGATTGGAGACCCATCAGGGGAGGGGGGCTGGTCCAGTTGTTCCTGTAGGAACTGATAACATTTTAAACTGAGATCCTGACTCAGAACTTTACTCGTCAAACTCTTAAAAGAGTTTGCACGACCTGTTAGTGCTCGGGCTGTGTGTTGGGGATGACTCCCGGCTACCACCACGCCATATCTTGGCCCGGTGGCTGTCAAAACTGGCTGAGTTATCGCCATGTTTGCCAACAGACAAACAGGGTCGACTGCAACAGTGAGTGCTAAGGTTTGAAGCAGAGATTTGTTGCGCTCAGATTATGTGTAGGGGATGGCTCTCAGCTAGTACCACACCAAACTTCAGCTCAGTGATCACAGAACTGGCTGAATTATAGCCACTTCTGTGTTCTCTGAGGTTAGTTGTCGGTGGTGGGCATTTTGAATTGATTTGACTCCAAAAGTTAATCTGTTGAAGATGAGCAATTAACTGTCTGAGAGTTTCATGAAAATCCATCTGCTGGTTCATGAGATATTTTGCTAACAGACAGATAAACAGAGACGTGACATTTACATGATTCACGGCAGCAGGTGATAAAGAGTCAACACATCATTAACTCCTCTATTTCTACCGACTCAGAAAACTAACTCAAAGGTAAAGAACAAAAAGGATGAGATTTAAAAATTGAGTTGTGTTATAATAAAATGTGTTTGTCACATTCTTGCGGTGTTAAAAGCCTAATCTGTAACACACCCAGCCTTTTGAGCGCGTTCGTTTCCGAGGTCGTGCCCCGTGTCGCTTTTTGCCAGCGCTGGTAAACGTCCCACAGACGAGCTCTTTGTCGGGCTGGATGTGGTCACCTGGACTCCCGACACGTGAAACCTGTTTACCGCAGGCGGTGAGACGCTTGTTGCCACGCAGCGACAACAAGGCAGCACTGACAGATAATGACCCGACGCTTGGTATTTCCAAACAGCTTCCCTGTTTAGTTGTTTGCATAAATGATGTTTTTGAAACCATCTTGTGACACGGCCGCATCTTGCACCACCCTGGACGCTTGAGAAATTTGCATTTGTGGGTTCAGTTCCTGCAGCTCTTACAGGAAAGCTTTTGTTTACTTATTGTTTGATGACTTTCCTTTCATAATGAGGAAGTAATTGAGAAGAGAGGAGCTTGTCCAAGAAACCTTCGCCCACATTATGACTGAGTTTAATCGCAGTGATTCACTTTGGATTTAATACCAAGATGGTGACCTAAAAGCAAATGTGGGTGGGAACTTCCTCTAACAGAGTTTTAAGAGTTTGTTTTTGTCAAACAGTGTTGTCGTTTGTTTTATAGAATAATGTCAGGTAAAAGGGAACAAACTGTCTTCTGTATGGCAGGCTGCAGGTAACAAAGTTCCTAAAAGTTGAAATTTAAATTTGATTCTTTGCTGAGTTGTTAATGTGTAACTTGGCACTGAATCATCTCAGTTTAGGAGGCTTCTGTGCTTTCAGAGGTCATAAGGCCCGGTCAAAATTTATAAAGAAATCACAAATTAGGACACAAAATCTACAAGGTTTTCTCATACCGATGGCCGATGTGTCCTTAAATTAAAAATCTGTCAGTAAAAATTTCTTTACCTGCCCATTAGTGGCCAAGATGACAGGAAACGGGTCAAAAATGGCGGCATTCCCTGGAGGAGCCAGTTGAGATCGAGAGGTCTGATACTTTGATGTGTTGATACAGGTTTGTTGGGTAAAGTATGCAGATAAAAAAGATAAACTGAAACATTAAACTTTCTGGTCGAGAAGAAGTTTCTGCAGAAGATCCCCCATGTTTACTCTTGACAGATGTTTTGGGCATTCTTTTTTGTTTGTTTGTTTTCCTTACCAGCAGATTCACGCAAACTTCCTCGTGGTTTTCGGTGGAGCGTTTTGTTTACATTGAGTGCATACCTGCATTTCAGAGTTACATGTCAATATATCTGGGAAAACCTACATGAGTGACCTTTCAAACTGCAACATTTGGTCATGGATAACTTTTTTTTTTTTGTTTAAGTCTGTAAAGTTTGCACCTTTTGAGGCTACTTAACAACTACAAAGAAAATGCTGAACTATAAATAAATAGTCCTCTAACAACATTCAGACAATGGGTGAAAACCTTAAAAAAACCTGAAGAAATATTGCTCAAAATCACTTTAAGAGATCTCAAGAAAGTCTGTCGCCTTGGAAGTAAAATCTAAAATAATAAATGATGACTCAAGACTTTTACACAACTCTGTATATTAAACATAATTTGATAATTTCTCGGTAAATGTGGGTTATTTCTCCTCCCTTTCCACATTGTTGTCCTATTTTTCACTTCTGCTCCTACCCGGTGAACCTTACATCTGTTATCTTAAAAATGGCTTTAAGGTATAACAGAGTTAAACAAACATATGCCTTTTCTTCAAGTCAGAAAAATACATTCAGTAGTCTCCATTATTCTTCTGGGCAGGTTTTTTATGGCTTTTGCTCAAATGTTAAAAAAAGAAAAGAATGATTTTAGCATCTATAGAGCTGCAGGATTGGTGATAACTATCTGAATTAGGTCCTTTAAGAAGATTACTCAATAATTTGTTGGTGTTGATAAGAAAATCCTAAGTGATGTGGCTTTAAGACCATCGGCGTGTGAACTCACGAGTTGGACTGAGAGGATTTGTTGGCCGGATGATGTGATGCAGCACAAAGGCTGCATTAAAGCTCGGCATCGCTGACCTTTCACCCCTCGTGCAATTAGACTGTTTTATTCAAAGCCTCTTCTCCACTGTTGAAGCAGCTGCTTCGTCTGAGCGGCGGAGCAGATAAAAATAAGCGGTGTGATACTGTGAATAAAACTGTTGGCGTGTGGCAGAATTAATTGTTTGTTTGTTTTTTGCGCTGCTACTATGAGAGACGAAGGGTTAGTTTTTCCCACGTGTCTCACAGTGAACTGGTGAACATTTTAAAGGGTTTCAGTTCTTCATCTAGATTTTAAAACCGGTTCGCTGACCATCAGATTTCGAACGGAGATGGTTTTGAATGTTTGTCTTGGCAACATGTCTTGGCAACAGGTCGGCGAGCAGCACTTGCCGCCTCGTCAACCCTTCTTGGTTTTGTTGCTGCCGTTTCCAACCCGTCTCGAGAGCGCGGCAGCTGATTTTTGACACCTGAGGTGGGCGATGAGACGTGCACGGCCTCGAATGCAGTTTTGAAAGCCGTTCACACACACACACAGAAAAAGGAGTAAATGTGGCCGCACGGCTCGCTGGTTGGAATCACTCAGAATTCAGTCAGACTGTAAAGGAAAACGTGTATTTGTACGTGCGCTCGGGAAACCTTTGACCC
The DNA here is from genome assembly GCF_001649575.2 of Kryptolebias marmoratus. Lineage (NCBI taxonomy): Eukaryota > Metazoa > Chordata > Actinopteri > Cyprinodontiformes > Rivulidae > Kryptolebias > Kryptolebias marmoratus. The sequence goes on from NC_051437.1 coordinate 23,811,259, forward strand.
TTCCTGTCCAACAGCCCGGCTTCAGTTATTGAAACTCGGCCATGTTTTCTCCCAACCCTGAGCTGTTTTGTGTGTTTAAACCTGAATGTTTTTGGTTCTCTCCTCAGGAGGACTCAGTCACTTCACGGACCGAGCCCCGTCACCACGTTTGGCCCAAAGGCATGCATGCTGAAGAACCCCCACGCTGTAATGTAAGTTTTTTTTAACGTGCCTACTTTTATATGCGTGTCATAAATCTGCGTGGAGAAGAGAAGGTGGTAAATGCAAACCTGGAAAACATTAAAGGCTCTGGATTTTGTTGCTTTGAGGTTTCGTTGGGTCTAATAAATCTGTTATTTTACAATCAAACCGCAACCTGGAAGAGATTAATTCATGCATTTTTTAGCTTCTGAAGTCATAATTTTATGTTTATGCAGAAAAAAGCAATTTATATTTTAACTATGACACTAAAAGAGCTCATGATGGACCCTAATTAGGGGTGAAAAGCTCAGTATTTTTAATAAAATAAACATCAATGTGTTAATAAGTTGTTCTTACATGAACTTAAATCTCTTGCTGGAATATTTGTTATATTCGGATGTCGGATGTCAGATCCAATTGTTTATTTTCTCCACCTGCTTTGACCCGTTTGGAGCCTGTCCAAGCTGCGATGGTGTAAGAGGCTGTTAAAGCGGGACGTGCCACCATGCAGGCTCACCTACAGCCACTTCAGAATCTGACCCGCCGTCTGAGAAAACACACAATCTCAAATCAGACCTTATTTCTCCACCCCTTAAAGTGCACGAAAAGAAGGTGTGCTTGTGAAAACATAAACTGTGACGTCAATAAATAGTTTAAAAACGGTTTCCAGTGCAAAAAGCTACTGTAAGAATTGTGAAGGAGGACAGATCCACCTGGGGCACCTTTTTTTGTTTTAAACGTTGCAGTTCAGAAACACCCAGAGAGCGCCACAGGCTGAGCAACAAGAAGACTGAAATATCTGAGTGTATAAATCTGTGAATATATTAGTTTAAATACAACACACCCTGCTGTCTGTGTCTTGTATTTGTTTCTGAAGGCAGACGCAGATAAAACTTGACTCCCCTCTGAAGAGCCACCATCAAAAAGTTTGTTTCTGCCACGTTCCTCTGGAGCATTTCTGCTAAACTCTCTCTGCTTCTGAGAACTTGTTAACTTTATAGGTTTCTCACTAAAATGTCTTCACATTTTCTTGTGTAACTTTCGAGTCTGAAACAAAAAAAAGCTGAAAAACCCCAAAGTGATGCATCACGTAAGATACGACCCCGTCCGCCGCGTTTACTCCTCAAGTCTTTAGATAAGAAGAACAATAAGAACAACGGTGAAGAATACTGAAAATATAAATGCTGCCGTGTTTAATTGTTGCAGGTTTAATAACACACACATTTACAGGGTTTGGAGTCCTTCCAAACCTTCACTTCTTACATGTGTTTGACAGGAGGTGCTGGGCGGGTATTTGTAATTAAAATGACCAAATTAACAGTCATCTGCTGCGTCTGCTTGGATTGAAATGACTCCAAAACTTAATTAGTTGTAGGTGTACAATTATAACCTTCTGAGAGTTTAATTAAAGTTCATCCAGTGCTTCATGGGATGCTTTAGTAACAGACAGAAACACATTTCTGCTCTGCCTTTGCCTTTCCGTGTCAGGCTGTAATTAGTTCACATGAATCTAATAGCTGTTATTGTAATCTTTTTATTTATTCTTTTCTTGGTGCAAAAGATTTTAAAGGCAGTCATTTTTCTTTCGGCTTTGCAACATTTGAGACACCTTTCTGTTAAATAAAACGATTTCAGAGAATAAACATGTTCATGCCAACTTTGCTTTAAGTACGAGCAAACACGACAGTGGTTTGCATTGCAGCTCTGACAAAACCAAATGTGATGCAAAGTGTGGGCGAACCCTGACGGCTCCTTGTCTGCCAAAGGTCACCAGAAGATCTCCATCATATGGTTGATTTCATATCCTGAATGTGTTCTGTACGTGCAGCCGTTGTCTTAAGCTGAATAGTTGTGTGAGGTGATTAAAAAGCCTCCCACCTGATGAGACAGAGCACACCCTGACATCATGCTCCTCGTGTCACTGTCACATCACTACACTGTTGGATGTCTCTGCATTACACGGGCCGTGTCATGCTTTTAATGTGCTCAGGTCGTTGCTGTCTGCTTGTCACGCCACGTCTGACTCACCGCAGGAACGTCCAGTTTTAATTATTCTTCTGTGCGGCCGATTGCCTCCTACACAACACCAAATATTTGTGGGCGAACTGTTCAAACTTCAGTGCCAGAGTCTCTGACAAAGATCGGCGTGTGTTGAGGATGACTCTCAGCTACTACCACGAATTTCAGCTCGGAGTCTGTAGAGCTAACTGAGTTGTAGCCATCTTTGTGTTGGCTAATTTCAGTCTGCTTGTGGCAGCCATCTTGAATTGAACTGGCTCCAAGATTTAATCAGTTGTAGACGTAGCAAGGCCACCTGATTTATATAACCTCAGTTTGATACCATCAGATAGATCTTTTAAACACAGTTTGAATGTTTTAAATCGGTCTACTGGTTACCAATTTAATGATCTGCAGAATCGGTCTAAATTAATGCAGTTCTTAAAAAGGCAGCATTTGAAAGTCCTGAGGAATCGCTCTGATTGGCTGTAAATTTTCAGATTAGTCCTTCACAGATTTTTTTTATGTAGATTATAAAATGTTTTATTCCACCCGAGTTGAGAAATGAATGAATGAATTAGCTCGATCGTTAGCCACAGCGCTGCCATGCCTTGTTTATTTAACGGATTAAGAAAGTACTTCCTAGTAGACGTGCGTCCAGTGTCGTTTCCTGAAAGTTTAGTCAAAATCGGCCCTCTGGTTCATGAGATATTTTGCTGACAGATGTAGCTGATTCCAAACGATCTCTCAGAGCTCAGGATGTGTGTTAGGGATCAGTCTCAGCTACTACCAGACCAAATCTGAGTTATAGCCCTTTTTAAAAAATTTTAAATGTCTGTCTTTGTTTGCTTTTCTGTACCTCCCACAGTGACGCAGCTGATAAAGTCCTCAGCAGCCCAGCTTGCTCCGTGCGTCGTTACCTTTCCGCCACTTCACCTGTTGTCATCACAAGCTGAGCGGCGTTGATCCTTTAAGTGCGGTTGCATTTAGTCATGCTAGCGTTATGAAAGGCTCGTGACGTCTCCTCGTCAAAGCCCGGACTAACTGACCCAGTGACACCCTCGGCCCCGCCGCTGTTTGTTTCTCTGCTCTCTCCGTTTGACGGATTAGCTTCCTTAATGCTGCTGAACAGGTTAAAAGTAGTAAAACCAGGCTATCTTTGTCGCAAACTATGGTTGGGGGGCATTTTTGTGAATACCAGGTGCCTCATTAAAAGCGTTTTTCTGCACGTTTGCAGGTTTTGTGTGCGATCGCTTGGGGCAACCTGCAGCCCAAGACAAAAGTCGAATAATTGCTCTTTTTCCTTTTCAAACTGCAAACGCGTCACATCTTTGTGAACGTACAATCAGAGGCTGTCGCTTCAGGTGGAAATTACTTGAGAGCGTTTGTTGTAAAGAAGCGATGTCCACCTGTCACCACCTGGGACCCGACGTCCCTCAAAGACGTCTTTTCACTCAGAGCGGTCTTTAACTATTCATCCGTCACATAGTTTGTAAAAATATGACCTTTTTTAGTTGTTAAAATGGTATAAAGTACGAGAATGTTTGCTTAATTTAAAAGATTCTGCTCGACCCAGTGTCTGAATACAGTGTAAAATTAAAACCTTTACGGTGGTTTAAGTAAATGCCTTTTTAAACTTTGCATTACTTTTAATATGTTTTACATGAAACATAATGTAACAAATCAGACTGTCTTTAAACACAGGTAGTGTTTTGTAAAACATAAAAGCATAAATATCTTTGTAAGTAACCATTTCATCTTAAAGTGACTCAGTGTAGAAGTTAATAAAATAGTCTTTGCCTGAACTTCTGTGAATGTTTTTTAGTTTTAACTTGTTTTAGACGCTGAAATTCACTCTGAAATTGGCTCCAGCCTGAGTAGCTGTTAGCTTAGCTCCTCCATGACAATTTCTGTGTCTTCAAACTGAGATCAGTCAGTCTGATACTAATAATATATAATAATATATTTTATTCATGGGCAGCTTTCAGAACTCTCAAGGACACGTTACCAACAAAAACAGGCCCCCTGTTTGTCTACAACTGATTCAGCCCAATTTAAGATGGCCACCACAGCTAATCGACCTTCGCTACACAAAAAAAGCTCCAACTTAGTCAGTTTTACAGATAATGGTTTAAAATCTGCTGTGGTAGTAGCTGAGAGTCATTCACAACGTTCCAAGCACTCACAGATCCTGCAGCTGACATGAGATTACACATAATTATTTTCCAGGATTGATCAAAATGGCTACAAAGCTGTAATTTTACCATCATGAGATGATCTGAGTTTCAAACTTTGGCATGAAAGCAGGCGGGCGATATGTAGGAATGTAGATTATTCGCCGACTTCACTAACAGACAAAGTTAGCTCCAATAGTTGATGGAAAAGTTTGTAGCTCTCACTCGGTCAGTTAGTGCTTGTAGTTTGTGGCGGGGATGACTCCTGGCTACTACCATACCAAATATTAGCCTGTTATCTGTAAAAGTGACTGAATTATAGCTGTTTTTGTGTTTTCTGAAGTCAGTTGGCTGTGGCGACCATCTTAAATGGGGTTTGCTCCAACAGATAATCAGATGTAGATGTGTGTCTTACATTTGATCACCTGCCTTTCAGTGACAGGTGCTTAAAAAGACTGAGATAGTTTATTTGAAGGACAGTATACCAGCTCAGTGATCCGGTTAACTGAATGTTTTATTACAAACTGTGAAAGTCATCATTCTGACAGAATGAGACAGGGCTGTCTACACAGATGTGTAAAGAAAAACCTACAATTTATGAACATAATTGTGCTTTTTAGATACACAGTTTCAGGTGTTGGGATCATTTCATGTCAGAACTGAGCTCACAAACAGGTGGTAACTCCACCAGAAGCAGTCAGTGATCTGCTGCTGATGTTCTGAAGCTCTTGTTTATTTTTAGACATAAAAAAATCTACTAATGTGTCCAAAGATTTTTAATCTTGTTTAAAAACGGCCAAAGCTTTGAGTCTTTGGCCGTTAACCCGGTGTGAGATGTTGACTTATTGTGACCTTATTTCTTTTTTTGTTTGTAGATAAATACGAAACATTACAAAGGTTTCAATTTCTATTCTAAAGGAATACTTTATTTAACCAGGCCTGGGCCTGAAGGTAGCCGAATCATGCATGATTTTGTTTCTGTGGGACAAACCGGAGTAACCGGGGAAAACCCACATAAACACAAAGAGAGGCCCGGGTCCAAGCTGGGGCTCGAACCCAGGACCTGCTTGCTGTGAGACAACAGCACCAACCACTGATGAACGGGCCGGAGGAGTTCTGGAGTCCCAGCTCACAGAAACTTAGGAAAGGTTTTCACGTGTGAACATCTCTGCTTTTATCAAACGGCAGTTCAATAAAAAGCAGAAAACACACTCTCATTTTCACTAACTGTACATATTTGGTATCTAAAGATGAGTTCTTGTAAAATAACTTAAACTTCCTTCTAACAGAAAGTGGATGTGGGGGAACTGGAGGGTCCAGGGAAAAGCCCCAGACAGTTTGATTTCTTTAGATGGTTCTGGGGGTGATGAATTTTCTCGTTCCTGTGCAGATTATGGGGTTAAAGTCTGAACAGGTCCTGCTCCTCTTTAAAGAGTCACAAAAAAAACAGGCAATAAATAAGAAGATGCCCACAGTGTATAAAATAATCCCTCCTACATACAGAATTGCCTTGGTCCACGCCACAGTGCGTGCCCATTTCACAATTTTCTCCAGAAGCCTTTCGATGGCTCTGTGCAAAATCTCCACCACTTTGGCTCCGACTCGCTGGTCTTGATCTCGGACCACCTGTCGGAGCTCTTTCAGGGTGAAAAGGTCCCGGAGCTCCTGGACGGACTTCTTGCACATTTTCTTCATCCGTTTCGCGTCGGCTTGAAACTTGTCGGGCGCGGTGAGCCCCTTCATCGTCCGGGAGACTAAATCCTTGAGGAAGGCGGCTTCTCCCTCCGCAGAAATGTCCCCCTGACCGACGGCGCCACATTTAGTCAGCACTCGCAGCGTCGCGGCGAAAGTCAGAAACCGCAGCGGCTCCTTGGAGGCTGCGTCTGACCGTCTGGAAAAAGGAAGTCGGCATTTTCATTTTGTGCTAAACTAGTTTTTCTTACTGTGAGCTAAAATCAAAAAGCGTCAAAGTGCTTCTACAGAGCGTCGAGTGCGTCCGTGAAGAGTGAACTTTGTAAAGTGAGGGCTTTCTGAGGGAAGCCGCAGGTAAAGGCTTCGATGACGTGTCAGAGGGCCTTTGATGCTCGGCTTTGTTACGTCATTAAAACACATGACATCAGAAGCGCGGAGAAATGAGGATGATGATGATGGAGATGATGATGAAGATGAATGAAAAGGTTCTGAATATTAACTCTGTCCGAATCTTATCAGAGTTTGACCACTAGGGGGCACTAAAAATGCGACGACCACCTGCACTATTTAGCCAAAAGTATTCGCCCGCCTCCCTTCACCTGCATCTGAACTCGAATGGCATCCCATCCTTAATCCACGGGCTTTAATACGACGTTAACCCGTCCCCTGCAGCTCTAACAGCTTCAGCGCTTCTGGGGAAGCTTTCCTCGAGGTTTAGGAGCGCTGATGGGAAGTTTGGACCGTTCTTCCAGAGGCTCATTCATGAGGAGGCCAACCAATAATGGTTACATAAAATCAGTCTGTTTTAAAACAGAGTTAAGAGTTAGTGTGTCTGAACGCAGTGTAAAGTAAAACCTTTATAGTGGTTTAAGTTAACTCCTTTTAAACTTTGAATATGTTTTACATGTAACATAATGAACCAAATCAGACTGTCTTTAAACACAGCCAGTCTTTTGTTTAAAAAAAAAACAACAAAATCATAGAAGTTGATAAAATAGTCTTTGCTTGAACTGAACAGAAAGTGTGTTCCTGATCAACATAATAAGGAACACCTTTTTAGTTTCAAATACGAGATGATTCCTTATTTTAAGGGACCGTTGGCAACCCTGGAGCTACAGAACCCCACTTAAAAAACTGAACTATCCCTTTAAAAAGGAATTAAAATTAACAGTGAGAAGAAATTTTACGTGTCGTCACAGAAAGACGGCTTTTATTCAAACTGGTTCTTTTTATTTGTAGCATCACATTATTGGAATTTGTGACTTTTAACGCCTTTTTTCATTAAAACTGGGTTCGTACAGTTTCATCGTATTACTCATTAAGACACAATGTGAAGAAGTGGCTTAATAAACGTCACTAATAAGAAACTTTACATCATATGATTGGAACTATGGCCAACATGTTTATGATGACGTATTTTATGACTTGAGGTGATGTTTGTTATTTTGTAAATTTGGATGTCAGATCTGTTAAATCTGAACCACATTCCCAAAATGAGATGCTTCGATTTACCAAAAAATAAAAAATAAAAACAAACAAACCCTCATGACCTTTTGTGCTACTTCTCGTGTTTATTTAAGTTAAATTACAAGCCCCGCCCACATCAGGGCCTCAGAATGAGGCGCGCTGGTTGCATCATTACACGTTAAAAAGTGAAAAGACGACATTCCATTGAACTTATTCGTTGTTTGGTCGGGTGCAGGACCGGACGGCCGGCTCGACGTGCGTCCTGTTCCAGGCCAACGAAATTAAACTTCGTGTTGAGCAACAAGCAGATCTGTTTCTGTAACTCGGAACGAGAAACTCAGAGGGGCGCAGATACCAAACGCTCGATGTGCCCGGGGTCCAGCTCGTCCCAAACGCGCCACAGCACACCTTGAACTTCAAATTAATTTTTTTGTTCTCCTGTTAGAGCGTGTTTGAACAAACAGAACATCTTCTCATCTCTGCTGAGCGCCACTCTTCACCCTGAAGAAGATAAAATAGTTACTTTTACGCACTTCTTGTTAAAATTTAGGATCATTTGAACAAGAAATGGCTGTTATTAGACTTTAAAATGACGTCAGGTTATTTTTTGGGGGGTGTTTATTAGGCTTTATTAAAACAATAACTTTATTTCTCAACATAAGATTAGTTCAGTCTGAAACTCTGGCCTGAAAGATGGTGAATCTAGGAGCAAACAGGCAGCTTCTACTCAAATATTATGCATAATTATGTTAGAAAACCGTTCAGCCTGGAGGCATTTGAAGGCTGCGTGTTATTCATGTGGATTATATTTCTGCTCCGCTCTCCTCGTTCTGCTTCTTCTCTGGATGATGTTTTACTTCATGCAGCTTTAATGTGTTTCTCACTGAGGGAGAGCCATCTTTTAAATGATCTTGACCTCATTAATCATTGCCAAACAGATTAAATTCCTCTTGAGTTTCCTTACAGTAAGCGGACATCAGGAAGCTCGTTTCCACCTTGTTGTTTTCCCATAAAGCAGAATCACACAGATCAGCACGAACCAGTTTCACCGTTTCCTCCCTGTAATGGGAACGTGCACCGAATAATTCAGGTTAAACCTTTCCACTGCACTAAATGCTCTAGGTGTAAAGCAGAAATGACCCTATTGTTTGAGTGAGTCGCACCTGTCCGACAAGGAAAATCCTTTTTCTGAAACAGGCGAGATTAGCTCAGCAGAGGGGCGGGGCCTAAGTTGTGGACAACCTTAAGAAGGGAGAGCTTTACCCCAGGAGCAGAATGCACGAGGAGGGTTTAGCGTTAAGTCCTCCCTGAGACAAATATAACCAGAGTGAGTCCGGCGTTTCGGGGCTTTCAGCTGATCCTCGAGGCCTGACCGCAGTGTTTGGAGAGATTCTCAGCCTCTCAGACAGCCAGCGTCTGACTCCAGCCACAGGAAGACTTGTCAGTAGCTGCTTCAGACAGGCGGGGCGCGTTCGAGGAAGTTGTTGGAGGCAGAATGAGGCAGTAGCTCCAGAATCTTCCACTGGGTCAGAGCATTGTTCTCCAGCTGAGTCAGCTTGAAGCAGCAGCAGTAGCATCTCCTTCTTCGTCTTCTTCTTCGTCTTCTTCGCGCAGCCATGAAGTTTAACCAGTGTGTGGTGGAGGATGCTCCGGGGAGCCACAGCGAGAACAGAGTCTGGAAATGGTGAGAGAGCTCCTCGGTCTCCTTATCAAGGAGGGGTCAAACGTGTGCGTGAAGGGTCACTGATTAACTGGACACCAGATGTTTGGAGAGTCTTCCTCCTCTCGGCTAACGTAATCATAAACTGCTAGAACGTCAGCGCTGTTAATCATAACTTTAGACTTTCCCCTCTTGTTTATGTTTAGGCATGTCTTGTCTAATGTCTCTTAGAGTCTAAATGTGGCTGCAGGCAGCCGGTGTGATCATCAGGTTGTACAGTTTTACAAAGGAAGTGTGTGTGTGTGTGTGTGTGTGTTATCACAGGCTGGATGTGGTTTGGACACAGCGGGGTTGTTGGATGAAAGGAGGTGGTCAGGGTGTGGATGCTTTGAGGTGGTTCTAAGAAGGATGGGCTCGTGAATGGATCAGAGGGTCACTGTTGAAATGCTAACGAAGCGCCGCTTTTGTCTCCTCTGATGCAGCTGAGGGCCGGCCCGCTCCGTTCTAGCTTTATTTGTTCCTGTCCTGCGTTCGGAAACAAATGTGCTTGGTTTGGTTTAGTTCTCTGTGGCTCAGCGCGAGCTTGCATGATGTTTTGTGGGGGGCAAAAAAAGGAACTGGATGTGTCTAAACGGTGTTGCTTTCAGGTGCAAGCTGCAGTCGCAGAGCAGGAACTTTCATTAACTGCTGAAGCCTTCAGAATCCAGAATCCTCTTCTCTTAACTTCGGTTAAATAAAGTGTAGCTCCAACACAACTTGATGCATTAAAGAAATCCTCTTTAATTTCCAGTATTTGGGGTTTAAAGTACCCATTAAATAACCTGCTGAATTACATAAGGCTGAAGCGACAGCTTTGACTGAGCTGCTGTGGTTTCTAACATGAATTAAAGACATTCCTTTCATCACTTCCTCAATCTTCTAATTTCATCTTAATGGTATCAACGATGGAAACAGTACATTCTCTTCTCCACAGCTGATTAACATCTGATTTGTTTCTCCTTCAACCTGTTTAAAGTGGAACAGATGATTATCGAAAACTTGAACCTGCGTCTCCTTTCAGACTTTATTTGTGTTTCTGCTCACTGAACGTGACAGAATGAAACCTGCTTCTCACGTAAAACAACTTGTAAAGTTAACTTTATGAACCAGATTTTCTTTGTAAATCATAATACGTGCAGTAAAAGCTGCTTTTAAAAAGTCAAGTTACTAATTTCTGTAAACCAGTTTGAATCTTTATCATCACCGACTGGTTTTTATGTGCATTTAATGTCTGAATGCTCATTTCTTTAACCTCGGATATACGCTAAGAACACATAACTCTGTGTTCTTGCATAAGAAACACAGAAATAAACTGTCTTTAAAAATAGCCCTGGTCATCTGCAACTAATGAGCGCCGCAGATAACGAATGCAAACACTCTCTGATTGTAAAAGAAAGATTCAAGCCCTGCAGCTCCTCTTTCCAGTTATAACTCATGTCCTTTTTCTCCTTCACATTTGGTTTTGTTTGTCACTTGTCAGGTTTAAGACACTTTCTTAAAAACCCAAGAGGAACTGAGAAGAGACAAACGGACACAACACCGGGTTGAAGATTTTCCTTGCAGCAAGAGGAGTGTGCAGCTTCCTTCTGCAATAGTTTCCTCTTGTCTGCCTTTTATTGACATCTCAGAGGTTACATGACTGTGTGTGTGTGTGTGTGGGGGGGGGGGGAGAGACTTTCGATAGCATGAACATCGTGTGATCAATCAGTTTGAATGCACGAGGGCGTTCACTCAAACACAAAAACCCCGTTAGAGAAGTAGGGTTAAACAAAACTAAAATCATGATGATGTAACAATAATAAATAACAGTTAACATCAATGACTGAATAAAACAATAATAATATTTACATTTTTCCATCACATTTTATAAAAAAAAATCTTTTTACACCTTTCGGTTTGTTCTGACCTCTTGTAACTTGTTGTTCTCGAAGGTGCAGCTGTTTCAGGATGACTTTTCATTTCATTTCCTGCTTGGTAGTTTTATATTTTGGAATCCTTCACATGTCTCCTGACCACATTTCGGGGTTGGGCTGCAGACCGTGTGGTGAATCTGATGCGTCTGATTGGATGGAATCTGTTATTTAACAGGTCTTATCTCAGCTCAGGCTGAGTTCATTGTAATTCAGACCTGTTTGTTTGTTTGTTTGTCTAATATCCTGGTAAATAGTTTCATCCTCCTAAAGTGTGTGTGTTTGTTTTCAGGCACATTCAGGATCCCGCCAGCCAAAAGCTGACTTGGAACAAGCCACCAAAAAGTGTCCTTGTCATCAAGAAGATCCGAGATGCCAGCCTGCTTCAGCCTTTCAAGGAGCTCTGCATCTTCCTCACAGAGGTAAGTCCTCGACGGAGGACACCTGCAGACACGCTGTCTTTCACCAGCAGGAGGACGGAGGAGGACCGGCTCGAGTCCGCTTAAAATTTAAATCCGTTTTCACGCATGCTGGCAGCCACTAAAAGGACTCGTACCCTTTCTTTAGTCAGACCCGTGTCTTCTTGTGTGTCGCCGCAGGTGAAAAACATGATCGTTTACGTGGAGAAGAAAGTTCTGGATGATCCAGCCATTACAGGAGACGAGAACTTTGGAGCCATTACTAAGAAATTTTGCACTTTCAGAGAAGGTAGATAATATCTCAACGAGTCAGTCGTTTGAACAGCGCGTACAAATATGCAGAAAGAATGTTAAATATCTCGTTGTTTGAATATTTCTTCAGATTTTGATGACCTCTCCAACCGCGTAGACTTCATCATTTGTCTCGGTGGAGATGGAACTCTGCTGTATGCGTCTTCGCTCTTTCAGGTATTCATCCAGGAGTTCTCACATGAAGTGGTTTTATATTTCGGACTGAAGCTAATCCCCTCCTTCCCCTGCTTGCAGGAGAGCGTTCCACCAGTTATGGCCTTTCACCTGGGCTCCCTGGGCTTCCTGACCCCCTTTAAGTTCGACACGTACCAGTCCCAGGTCACCCAGATTATCGAAGGTACTGAATGTTCTCCAACCTGCCCGTCGGCCTCGGGCGCGCGGCCTCGCTTTGTCTGCAGAAGCACGTGACACGTGTGCGAGGTGTCAGGTCACTCATGCGTGCGCCGCTTCGTTTCGCAGGGAACGCCGCCATCGTTCTGAGAAGCCGCCTGCGAGTCCAGGTGCTGAAGGAGAACTGGGACGAGAAGGACGCCGTGGACGAGAAGGGGGTCATCCTGACCAACGGGGAACATGAGGCGGGTCGCAAAGCCCTGCAGTATCAGGTTAGTCCACAGCCTTTTTATGAACACTTTACTTCAATACGTTGGTTTCTCAGAAATGTTGCAGCTGTTTTCAGTCCAGCTCACTCTGGATGTAAATAGGTCAGAATTCCTTTGTGTAGTCGTCTCTGTGATACTGCGGGCGTTCAACCTGTTGTTGATGAGCAACATTGGCAAGCAGTGACATCAGTGAGCTGACACTAACTGCATGTTTAAGGATTACACACTGAATAGGTGTTTCTCCTGCCTAACACACAAACACTGCGGTGTGAGGTGACATCATCCAATGGTTTTTTTTGCCAGAGTTTGACGCGTGACTGTGTGTGTGTCAGGTCCTGAATGAGGTGGTGGTGGACAGAGGACCCTCCTCGTATCTCTCCAACGTTGACCTCTACCTGGACGGACACCTGATCACCACGGTGCAGGGAGACGGTGAGTCAGCAGATTGTTGCATAAGCGTGACACACGACACCACAAACCTGCAGACAGACTTCAGGGTTCTCAGTTTCTCTGGGTGGAGCACAGTTGAGTCTCCCGGCTCTGGTTGCAGAGAAATATTTCAAGCATACAGGCCTTTGGACTGTACAGTGAGTCACCGTTGCTGTGACTCTGTGTCCCCTCAGGTTTGATTGTATCAACGCCAACAGGCAGCACGGCGTACGCAGTGGCAGCCGGAGCTTCGATGATCCACCCCAACGTCCCCGCCATCATGATCACCCCCATCTGCCCTCACTCGCTCTCCTTCAGACCCATCGTGGTGCCTGCCGGAGTGGAGCTCAAGGTACTCGAAGGCCTTTACCCCAAACTGCAGCACGTGGCTGCACAGCTGCTTCGAGCACTTTCCTCTACCTGCTGGCTGCAGTAATAACTGTACTCGAACTCCCGGGCGCCGGGTTGTCTGATTCAAATGTGGGAGCAAACTGGGAGCACCTGTGGTGTTTACATCATTACACTGAGAACATCAGAGTAATACTCCTGTATGGGTGTATATTTAGTTGGTGGGATGGATACTGCAGCACACTGTGACTCAAATCACAAAAGTCTTATTAAAGAAACAGTAAATTTTAAGAATATAGTGTCCGTACAGGAAGGTAAAAATATGCGAATAACTATTTTTGTTGTTGTTTTACCGTTTTTTTTTTTAACTTTAGGATGAGCATGTGCCTTTGTAGCAAACAATAAAACCCTTTTCATCCAGCTGGTCTAACCAAACTTTGTGTCCTTGTCGTTTTGCAGATAATGCTGTCGCGTGACGCCAGAAACACGGCCTGGGTGTCTTTTGATGGCAGAAAGAGGCAGGAGATCTGCCACGGAGACAGGTTAGTCCACATGCCGAGGTGTAGAGAGTAAATGACTAACGGACGCTTGAAGTCACTCAACGCTGTTCCATAAACTTCTCCGCCTGTTTAACTGAGTCAGAGCCAGTCCCTCCCTTTATGTCATGAAATATAATCTGCTTCCTGCTTCTTGGAACAAGCTGTCAGTGTTCTTGAGTAAAAACCCCAGAGTTTCATCAGAGAGAAGTCATTTCACTGTTTATCAGCAGCTTCTCCTATTGTTCAAGTCACCTGAACTTCCCTCTCCTTGTTCTGTCCCTCTTCCAGTATTACCATCACCACTTCTTGCTTCCCCGTTCCGTCCATCTGTTTCCGCGACCCGGTGAACGACTGGTTCGAGAGCCTGGCGCAGTGTTTGCACTGGAACGTGAGGAAGAAGCAGAACTACCTCAACTCGGAGGACGAGGAGTTCTGAGCTGAGGAATCGTCTGGGTTTATTTTTTCCCCCCCAAGGATCTCCAGGACTCAGGACTAAAACTCGACTGTCTTCTGCGTCTGTTATTAGGTCTTTAATGGACAGGTGGTCTGAACCAAACTCCACTCAAAACAGGCCTGTCTGTGTCGCTCAGAGCGTTGCTCCTCCATGTTGGAGTCTTGATGCATGTGGAAATAGGAGTAAAAAAAGCAAATCAGAGTAACATAATGTGAAACAGTTGTTTAATCTGCTGAATGGAACAAAGTGGAGGCAGAGACTGATGCTCGCAGACGTTTTTATAAATCTCTTTGCTTAAGTAATATTTCGCAAACTATAGGAGACGGGGGTTGTTTATGGCGAGCGAGCTGCAGCGTTACCACGGCGCCACGCTGGGTTGTTTGAATGGAGTTTGGCCTCTTTGTTTGTCCAGCCGTGAAAACCGTTCCTCTGGATTCAGGATGCAGTTTTCAGACAAACAGTCAAAAAAAAAAGGAAATCAACACTTAAAACGAACCAAAACGCACAGCGTCAGGATCTGATGGCACGTCTTAACAGTCCTCTTGACGGGTGTTATCAGGTTCACTTCAGCACTTTTTCTATTTTTAGGACCGACGTCACGGAGACGTCTACTACCTTTATAAAAAAAAAAAAAACAGAAATGTTTTGGTTGTTCTGTTGAGCTGCATTCCTGTGGAAATATTTAAAATCAACTCTAGGCCAACAAATTTGATGAGAAATGTTCTCCAGGGCCCAACTGTGCCTTAAACACTGCGTTACTAGTGTCCAAAAATATGACGACTTTCAAGTTTACATGGTTTGTCTTGTTTCGGGCCCGTTTTTTTTGCACAGATCTGTGTGTTGTGCATCAAAGCGACGGCCACGTTTGTCCTTCGTGTCCACAGAACTGAACGATGGCTCGAATGATGATGTGTGGAAGCTCCTCACAAAGAGACCAAACTTCAAGTGTATTTTTTTAGCGCCGGGTTTTAAAGATCTCCTTGAAGCAATAGCCAAATTTTTTTATAAAACCTTTTTTTTTTTTAATTTTTAGACCAATGTCTGTGGGCTTTGTTGTGACTTGTGTGTGAGTGTCGAGGAGTTGTTACAAACTTTGGATTTCTCACTGTGCGGCCTACTTTAAGGTGGCCTACTTTACGCGGCCGTTTGGACAGAATGTGCATTTTATAAACCGGCTCGTTTGTTGAAACCCTCGGTGAGCCCCACAGAGCAATCATTCCTCCTTTAAGTCTGTATATACATGTAAAAAGCTGTATTTTGTAAAGTCCACGTTTAATATCTGGTTTACGATGTATTAATATTGAAAATAAATCTTTGTCTTTTATATACGGATGAGTTTGTCACCTGTTAATTTTTTGTTTTTTTATTAATGTTTGTTTTTTGTCAGGCAGAGGAAAAGTCAAATACTTGTTTACGAAATGCAGTCCGAGACAAAACAATTTGTCTGAGAAGTTTTTGTAGGAAATCTGTTGGCTGGGTTGTTCTCCAACATGTAAAACAATCAAACTCTGACCTCTTTTCTATTTGCTCTCTCAAAGTGCATTTCATTTTTGTAATTAAGAGCCCCTAACTCGAACTTTTGTATCTGCAAGTTTAATAATGTGCTTTTATTTTCTCCCCACTGCAGAAATCTTTAATAAAAAACAAAATGTTGAAGCAGAAAGTGGGTCTTCGTTTGGTGAGTGTTAACTCCTAATATCAGTCCTGTTAGTTAATATTTGTTTCTGTTTCTGTTCATTTAGCCCTTTTGAATTTATTATTTATAAAATCATTTGCTTTAGTAAAAGATCGCGTCTCAAAGAAAAGAATAACCTTCCTGCTGGTCACGTTGTTAGTTTGTAGTTTGGACATTTTGCACAAAAACTAAGAAGAAACGTGATGTTATTAAAACCTGATTCATTGTTGTATAAATGAGAAACTCTCACTTCAGTACTGAGCCCCAAACGTCTAATTTGCCCGTTTGTTGACTGTTAGCAAAATATCAAAACAGACTTAATGAAACTCTGTCCATCTACCTACATCTGATTAACTTTTCTATTCAAGACGGTCGCCACAATTAAACCGTCACAAACACAGAAACGGCTGCAACTCTGTTCGTTTTCCAGAGATTGAGCTAAACTTCGGGGTGGTAGTAGCTGAGAGTCACCCCCCCAGCACAGACTCCAAGCTCCACTGGATTACATGAGATCTTTGAGAGGCGGCGGGCGATATGCATTCACTGAGCTGAAACTGCAGCCAACAAACTTCTTTTTTGAAGAAATAAACCAAAACAACAAATATAAGTTTTATTTATTTATTAGTAACCATGAATATAAAAAAACACTGAGTGTGTTAAGGTGCTGCAGAAAGTCAAGAAATGTGTAAAGGAGTGCAGAAGACTAAATGAAATGTGTTTTTTATAATCAGATCACTTTACAAAAAATATAACAGCAACGTCAGATTTCTATGTTACATTTTACAAGAGAGGAAAAGTACAAATCAGTGTCTTTTTAAGAATTCAGTCCAACAAAGGCCATCGTTTTTATAGATTCATTTAAGCTGAGTGAGAAAGGTTCTGCTGGCTTCGGGACGACCCGGTTCTGTTGACGGTTAAAACTCTAAAAGCTGGGAGGAACAGTCGGAAACAATCTGGAGCCAGAAAACAAAACGTCTCTCTGGACGTCGGAAACAGTTACAGGTCTGCTGTTGATCAGGAAGAGAAACAAAACAATCAGCAGATTAAAAGGAAATAAAAGCCTTTTGGGAATGCTTTGGTTCTGTTCACATCATGGCACCAAACTGTGTCAGCCGGCAGCTCCGTCCCGGATCCACGAAGAAGAGACGTGTTGTCACTGAGCGGACGCAAACACTACAGGGAGACAAACCAACACAGGGTCAGAACGGTCAGGAGGAACCAGGAGAACCTTCGGTTTCTGAAGGAACTCACTTCGCTCTCTCAGGCCCTGTCCGAAGCTGTGCACCAGCCTGACGAGGCCCCAGAATAAAACGCCTTTGATCAGCAGCGATATCAACGCTCCGGTGATGGCGGCGGCCTCCAGCGTGTACGTTTTGTCATGGAACCATTTCTCCACCACCTGGGATCCAAAACACAGGGATTCGTTTGAATTCTCGTCCATCTGTCGGCTTCGTCAGACGACTTCTTCATCAATCTGAAGCTAACTTTGGATAAAGTTTTATTTCTGGACTAAGTGCCACCTGTGTTAGTTTACTGTAGCAGATCCACTTAAAAATAAGTTTTGAGGCAGAAGGTAAAGCAGCTAAATCTGTAAACAGTTTTCTGTTCATGTAAAACCTAAATCAAAGCCTGGATTAATCCTGGACTGAAACCTCGGCTCGAAACTCTAGGAATGTTGCGCAGGTAAAACCTGTTCAGAAAGATTTACAGTCTCTACAGGAGCAGCTGTTTGTTCTTGGAAGAAGAACTCTGAAAGGTAAAAATGTTCCTGAAGTGAGGCCTCGAGATAAAAGTCAAACCTGCAATTTACTACGAGAAAAGGAGGGAAATTCTGCAGGCGTCGGCCTACTTTGTGAAGCTGTTCGATGTTCAGAGACGTGTTCTGAGACGTGTGCTCACCGTGTACATGAGATAACAAAAGAAGGCCACTTGGGGAAGATTCTGCAACATGAAAATCCAGACCAGGACCTTGGCTTCCTTTAAAACCTGACAAATAAACAAAGACATCTTAAACACTTAAATCCACGGCTGCCTCAGTAACATTTCTGGGTGTGTGTGTGTGTGTGTGACTGTCGAAGGAACTTTAGCTTCTCTAAACTCAAACTAGAGAAAATCCATTTTCTGCAAAAATACAGAGTGAGCGCTAGAAGGACAGCTAAAAGCTAAAAGAACCAAAATAACAGATAAAAGTAGCAAAAGGCGAGCTAAAAGTAGTGAAAGGTTAGCTAAAAGTTGCACAACTGCAGCTAAAAGTGGAATAAGAAGACAAAAATAGAGCCAGCAGCAGAAGCAGATGTTTTTGAAGGAACTGTAGAGATCTTCATGTGTTTCTATGAGGTTACTAATTGTAAATAAAGTGAAATATATACAACACCCAGAAGTCAGCACCCATCTCCTGACTGAGCTGAAGGTTTGGATAAATGAAGCTAAAACATCAGAGAGCATGTAGAAGGAGAACAGTGATGTGAATTCTGAGTGAGCAGAGAGAAGATCCACATTTCTTTCTGCCCTCAGTCTTAATGTTGAGGCTGATGGAGTGAGGAAATGTCCGTCTCTCTGTTTGTGACGGAGCAACGGCCGGACGGCACTCACCGCGACCACACCGACAGCGGCAGTCAGGCAGGCCCAGACCACCCCGACTGCCAGGATGATGGTGTTGGCAGGAGACGTGGTCAGGTCTGTCGTCGTCATCAGGATACACAGACACAGCTGTAACACAAACCATGAATGGTTACAGAAGAAAATAAGAACGCCTTGCTGTCTTTATTCCAGGAACGAGCCACATGCGTGTCTGCAGGCCTGACATTAACTCAGACATGTACTCTGTTCGAACTGACATCAGACAGGACCAGAAAAACAAGATTTCTGGGTAATATCTGTAAGGCCGCAGAAATGCAGCACGTCCACACGTCCGCTCTAGATGTCCCGAGGCTGGTATGAAGCCAGATAAATCAGCCACATTTCGCCGCCTCGTTGTGTTCGTGTGAGGAGAAGGACAGGCGTACCTGAGCCTGCAGGTCAAAGGTCACCATGGAGAAGCAGAGGTTGAGGAGGAAGTACTGCTCCTGGAGGCTCTCCAGGGCGCCGCCGACGCGGAACGCCATCATGTTGGGGCTCCAGATGAGAAGCGTGGTGCAAATGACGTGCACGGCGCCCAGACACATGATGCACACGAAGCGGGCCTGCAGCACACACGCACACACACACAGTAAATCAAACATCTTTATAGCGCTACTATGCAGACATTCACCGACAAAAAGCACCAGCTGCAGATCTAAATAATGATTGCGGTTTGTGGCGTTCTCTGGAGAACGGGAACATCAGAACGTTGAAAAGTTCATCTTGTTCTTCATATTTGTCAGCCTGCAGCGAACAGTGACAGGCTGATCGTCACGCTGCCTTCGGGCTGGAAATGACAGACATGTGGAGTTTCCTGCAGCTCTCTAAGACCGGCGAAAGGTCAACAACTACATGTGGGCAAACTCTCCTGTGTTCCCTGATAAAACAAACAAATTTAGAATAAAATGAGGTGATCGCTGACACAGGCTGGAGCGTGATTTGTTCCTTCCTCTCTAAAACCTGAAGTCACTTCCTTCATCTGATGACTTTATCGACATCACCTCAAATCATAAACAAAGAGTTTTGATCATCATCAGCTCCTCCTCTGGACAAACAACAATCAGCAGCAAGAGAACCAGCTTCTGAACCACCTCAGGCTGATAGAAACAACAACAGCGACACCTAGTGGTGGGAGTGTGACTAAACAGGAAGGAAGCTGGACGTTTCTTACAGCCTAAATCAGTTTTACTTTCTAAAAATAAAACTCGGCTCTCGAAGCAGATCTCATCGCTGTGAATCTTTGCAGGGATCAGTTCTGCAGCACTGACTTGGTTTTTTCTTCTTCTCTGGTAATTTTAGCTCCCTGTTGTCCTGACAGAGATGTCTGCAGCTAGGTGATGACGACTTTGCTGAAGAAGCTGAAACTGGCTAAAACACTGGCTAAAAGCTAAAAGTAGTAAAAAAAAAAAGCCAAAGGTAGCAAAACATAAATCAAATGTAGTCTTTTGGTACATTTTACAAAAGTAGCAAAAGACTAATGTAAAAGGGAATGTGGCATAAGACTAGCTAAAAGGTGTAAAAGGCAAAAACATCAAAATGCCAGCTAAAAGCCAACGCAGCAAAAGGCTAGCTAAAAGCTAAATGTAGCAGAAAACACAAAGCAAATAAACTGAAGCAGATTTTAAAATGAACAATGTGAAAAGATCTTAATATTAAAAATTAGTTATATACTTACACTGGTTAATTATATTATTCTGAAAAAAAGTATTTTGAATTGTGCGAAAACAACCAGAAATCCTAATGAGTAAAAGATTTAGGTTTAATAAGTTGTTCCTGTCTTACATTCCCGCAGACTGATGTCTCTTTTAATCTTTTATTTTCATAAGTTAAGCTTGTTGCAAACATCAACACATTGTTTTGATTTTGTTCTCCTGTTGCATCTAAATTTTGACGTCACATATTTTTTACTGACAAACCTAAAACCTTAATTCAGGTGGCGTTTAGAATCATTTCAGTTATTTTCTAAAGAGTCAAAAATCAGCCGTTCACTCTTTCTGCTTCAGTGACATCATGGGAATGCTGTGAGAGGATGGTTTACTGTAATTTATCTCCCCTCCGGGTCGTGTGTGAGCGTGCGGCGGGGGGCTAACTCACCAGCAGATCCGGCTCGCCCTTCGAGCCCACCACGGAGAAGTTGACCACCGATCGGATCATGACAGCCAGCACGCTGAGCACAAACACCACCAGCTCCTGCCTGTTCTCCTGCATCACGCCGCGGCTGATGTAGTAGATGCAGAACACTGCGAGGAAGAAGGCCACAAACAACCGCAGTCGTTCCAGTTCTCTCTACAATATACATCTGGTTGTAATGCTTGTAAACTCTCCTGTTTCTCTGAGAGAAAACTGTTTCAGTGGTTGGATGGTTTTCTACTGATAAAGTTATTTTATTCTTATATTGTGCTTTTTTACCTTGTTTTACTTTTAAATCTTCTCTCTCTCCTCCTCCTTCTTTCCTAGAGCTAAAGCTTAAATAAACGTTGTCATTTCTGGACTGAAGGAGCTGGTTTAGTAAAAGAAGAAGTGAAGAAGTTGTTCTTTGACTGGATGCAGCCATGTTGCTCCAGCAGCAGTTAGCAGAAATGTGAGAACGAGTCGCACGAAAGGCAGGTTCATTTACCGCCCTGTGCCCAGATTGTGTTTTTCACGTAAAAAACATTCGGCTGCAAAAAAACGGACTTATCCTTTCAAGAAATTAAGACAGAAACTGAGAGTGCTTCGTGGGAAATGAGGAAGCAGAGGCAGGAGTGTGTCACAAGTATCCGAACTGATTCATCAGGGCATGCTCAGACGGGTAACGGTTTGCCCTCCGCAGCTTTCATCACATGACGGCAGCAGGAAAACTTCTGTTTTTGGCCGCCAGCGCGTCTGGCTGGGATTAAACTCCCATCCACCTCCCGACGGAGTGGCGGCACTCACGTATTGCGACGAACAGAATGAGGGACACGGTGAAGTTGTCCTCGTCGGACGCGTCTGTGTGCAGGTGCTGCTTGTAGATGCTGTACGAGGTGAGGCCGAGCAGCGCCAGCAGAGACACGATAGTGAAGCAGAAGTAGAACTTCACCAGCGGCGACAGCTCCGACCAGGCCTTTATCTGCAGGTGGAGAAGGAGACGGGGAAACAACCCGCAGGACATGATACAAATACTATACAGAAAACAGTTACAAATGTATGAAAACATGAAATATAAAATCAGCAGGGCTATTGGACTGACAGGTTGGACTCTGTTCAGTATTTTCCTTCTGTTAAATTCTGGTGTTGGACTAAAAAACTAAAATAAACAAACGTCTCACCGGTCCACATGGTGTGGGGATCAGATTCTGGTGTCTCGGCCTCAGGTTTGGAGACAGAAGACCTGGACTCTGTTGCTGCTGGTTGCCCAACAAAGGACTGAAAAACCCCCCCAGAAAAACTTAAAGTGAATGTTTGCAGTTTCTGTAAAGGAACAATAATGATAAATGAGGTTAATTAGAAGCAGTTTAGATCTACTTTAAGGGCATTTTAAAGAGGCCAGCTAAGGTATGTGGAAATAAAGTTTCAGCTTTTTCAGTCACACCCATATTATTGATGTTATTTAGGGATGTCATCACCACATATTACCACACAATCTATACGTTAAGATGGTAAATACTGTTCTAGTTTTGTTCATGCAAATAAGGTAACTTTGTAAATAATTGTATTCACATTTCCTAAGTAAGTAAGTAAAAAAGGGGCTTTGACTCATATTTAGAGCTAAAATGTTAGGCGGGTGGTAGCTGAGAGTCCTCCCAAACACACGCTCAGAGCGTTGGCATCGCACTCAAGTCAACGTTTCTAAAACTGTGACACGAAAGCTGGCAGGCAACATGCATTCCTTCAATGGATGCTAGGCCTTTAATTTTCATGTAGTTATTTATCTACAACATAAGACAAAAATAATAACTGAATGTTATGATCAAAACTTTTACACTTAAGGTCTTTTTCAGGGAAATATAACCATTCATTAGTGTTGATTCAATTATAATTTGTAATACATGTTTAATAACTTCATAAAGAAGCTTCAGATAGATATCCTGGTTTCTGAAACACACACCCTTTCTTGGACTTCCCCATAATTTCCACATTCACGGGTTGAGAAATCTTTGCAGACATGAATCAGACATGAAGCTGTCTTAAACTCCCTGTTTCCCTTATTTATGTATTAATTTAAGCTGTCTGAACTCACTTGTTTAGCTTGATTACCACTCAGAACATGAGGGATTTCATCCTCCACAGCAAACAGCTGCTAACAAACTGCGCTTCGATGGAGCGAGAAGTAAAGCGGAAAAAACACCAAGTTTGAACATAAATTATATTTTAAACCCAGACATTAATGTGGATATTTTCTACCAGTTCCCGCTTCATTCACCTGCTGCCTGTTTAATGGGTTTGACTGCTTATAACGTGATATTAGGCAGAACATCCAGCAGTTTGTATTATTATTATTTCCTAATGGTTATCTCTACTCACGACCCGTTGTCATGACGAAACTGATAACCGTTCACATTTCGCCGCTGACCTTCGCTCGTCCATTTCCCCCCGGAGGACGAGACTCGGACCCGAACCTGGAGTTTACATTCCTGCGAGCTCCGAGCCCGCCCCGCTTCCGAACCGACAGGAGCCCAGTTTTTTTTTTTTTTTTTTTTTTTTTTTTTTTTTTTTTTAACAAAAGCTACAGCAGACAGGAAGAACACTCTTCTTCGCTGGCCCAATGTGTGGTTCGCCCTCAACTGCGCCGGAGCGCCGCTGCCTCCTAGTGGCCACTGGGGAAACTGCAAGTCCGTCCTCACCTCAGGGCTCCACGTTTTCAACAGATTTTCAACTTATTTTATCTAATAAAAACTATATAAACACAGACTATACCGAGCATGTGAACACATTTATATTTCCCTGCTTGTATCTGCTTTCAGCTCCATGCACCATGTTCACTTTAAAAGGTTACATTAAAATATTTAAATATATATGTTTTCTTCAAGGTGTAGTTGTCATATGCAATGCAGATATCAAGTCAAAAGGAATCCACAATAAACCTCTGAGACATTTCAAGTGGGATTCATCCTCAAATCCAAATATTTACAGCTCCTGTCCATTGGAACCATAGTGGGCTTCTGAAATAAATCACTTTAAAGAAAACTTGCATTTAAGACATCTTCAAGTAAGATTTCTTTTTCAATCTGTTTTACATTAAAAGCACATCCCAAAAAGCTTTTTATAAATATTCAAAATAATTATATTGAGAGCTTTAGAGACTATTTGGAGCTAAAAGCCCAATATGATTTAATTGGAAAAAAAATATTTATTTTTGCTTTTTTTCAAAAAAGAATCACATCTGCTAATATTTAAAATGTAGATTGTTGATAGAAAGAATGACATTCTAGGTGAGTAAATGCTGATATTGACTGTAGAAAGTATTGAATTATGAATATCTGCTTTAAAGCTCCTAACTAATTATGATAAATGGGCTTTTTATGCACCTCAGACATCTTGTGCCTCAACAAGTGAGTACTGTAATCATACCAGGTCTTTTCAGGAGAATACAAGAACGTATAATGCCTTAAAGTGATGCAATTCTGCAAAAAAGAAAACAAAAACGATCTGACAATGCATAAGTTTCTTTAAACAATGTCACAGCAACAGTATGCTGCAATCAAAGCCTAGAATGATGTAATAAAACATTAGGAACTATTTATTTTCAGCCAAAGGATTTACATTTAAAATGCCTTTTATACAAGTCCAGCATGAGAAACCTGCTAAAAGAAATCTGTAACAAAAAAGTATTTTTACAATAAAGACAACTAGAATTTTATAGTCTAGAAAAAACTGATTCAGACGAACCTTAACACCAGTTTGTTGCAGCAACAAACAAGCCAGAACTCATTTTTCAACTATCTGATTGTGTTGGTTTGCTAGATTTGGGTTGATAAAACTTTCGAAAGTGCTCTGATGTTTCAGTCTTCTGCGCACCACGGCCCTGCAGGACCTGCTGCCTTCTGCATCTCGCTGTGGTTCACTTTTCTTCACAGAAAAGAAAAAGGTTTGCTTTTCGATTGTTTATTTGAGTCAAAGAGCTTAACAGATGTTGAAAACATTGATTACAGGTTCTTCTAGAAGCTGTCAGGATTGTCTGACATAAACTCAAATGATTTGCATCGGGCACATTCATGCTGCTAATATTTTGTTTAATTTTATGGATGCAGCAGTTCTTTACTGAAACCAGTCAAACCAGGTTGAAGTGACTTCTGCTCTCAAAGTAACCCTTTGATAATTGCAAAATACCGCAATATCAGAAAACCTACTTGTTTCCTTTTAAGGTGTGGCGAGAAAACATTCCTTGCTCATCTGTTCTGCAGCAGCAACTGCATGTTTCTTTTTCTGTCATTTATTTGAGTCCATCATGTTGAGAGAGAGGAAAATAGAGTTGGGCCTTTTGGCCCTGGGCTAGGGTTAGGGTCTCCTCAGGGTCTAGGGGGTTAGGGCTTTTTGGCCCTGAGCTAGGGTTAGGGTCTCCTCAGGGTTTAGGTGATGAGGGCCTTTTGGCCTTGTGCTAGGGTTAGGGTCTCCTCAGGGCTTAAGTGATGAGGTGCTTTTGGCCCTGGGCTAGGGTTAGGGTCTCCTTAGGGTTGAGGGGGTTGGGGCCTTTTGGCCGTGGGCTAGGGTAAGGGTCTCCTCAGGGTTGGTGGGGCTAGGGTGTTTTGGCCTTGGGCTACGGTTAAGGTCTCATCTGGGTTCAAGGAATTAGGACCTTTTGGCCCTGGGCTGGGGTTAGGGTCTCCTCTGGGTTTAATGAATTAGGGGCTTTTGGCCTGGGCTGGGGTTAGGGTCTCCTCAGGGCTTAAGTGTTGAGGGCCTTTTGGCCCTGGGCTAGGGTTAGGGTCTCCTCAGGGTTTGACTGCACAGAGCCTTTCGGGCCAGGGGTAGGGTTAGGGTTTCCTCAGGGTTTGACTGCACAGGGCCCTTAGGGCTGGGGGTAGGGTTAGGGTCTCCTCAGGGTTTGACTG
>NC_051437.1:23851184-23883800 GCF_001649575.2 Kryptolebias marmoratus
GGGGGTAGGGTAAGGGTCTCCTCAGGGTTTGACTACACAGGGCCTTTAGGGATTGTGTTAGGGTTAGGGTCTCCTCAGGGTTTGACTGCACAGGGCCTTTCGGGCCGGGGGGCCGTGGGTAGGGTTAGGGTCTCCTCAGGGTTTGACTGCACAGGGCCCTTAGGGCCGGGGGTAGGGTTAGGGTTTCCTCAGGGTTTGACTGCACAGGGCCTTTAGGGCCGGGGGTAGGGTTAGGGTCTCCTCAGGGTTTGACTGTACAGGGCTTTTAGGGCCGGGGATAGAGTTAGGGTCTCCTCGGGGTTTGACTGCACAGGGCCCTTAGGGCTGGGGGTAGGGTAAGGGTCTCCTCAGGGTTTGACTGCACAGGGCCTTTAGGGCTTGTGTTAGGGTTAGGGTCTCCTCAGGGTTTGACTGCACAGGACCTTTAGGGCCGGGGGTAGGGTTAGGGTCTCTTCAGGGTTTGACTGCACAGGGCCTTTAGGGCTGGGGGTAGGGTTAGGGTCTCCTCAGGGTTTGACTGCACAGGGCTTTTAGGCCAGGGGGTAGGGTTAGGGTCTCCTCAGTGTTTGACTGCACAGGGCCTTTAGGGTCAGGCGTAGGGTTAGGGTCTCCTCAGCGTTTGACTGCACAGGGCCTTAAGGGCCGGGGGTAGGGTTAGGGTCTCCTCAGGGTTTGACTGCACAGGGCCTTTAGGGCCGGGGGTAGGGTTAGGGTCTCCTCAGGGTTTAAGTAGGTCAACATGTGCCATGTGTCTTGTGCCAAACCTATTGCAGATGCCCATGAAACTGTGGCATGCCATTCTCTGACCTGCCCCCAACCTCCTTTCAAGGGGCATGGTATTCTCATATTAGGTATTAAGAAGGATGGCAACAATTAGTACTCCACAGCACAGCATTGCTTCTTACCTGCAAGCAAGAAGGTCTTAACACAACCAGTCAATAAGGGATGAGCCATATTTCCATTATGGCCAGTTATTTCTTCTCTCATTAGAGCACATTGATCTTATATTAGGTGAACCTTTATCTGCAGGGTTCTACAAATCCAGCTAAAATATATAATACATCGTCACCTTCTTAAAATAATTGCCTAAGTCATTTTTTTGCAATGTTTCAGGAAACACAAAAAACTGAACTATTTGTTGATTGTTGAGATGATTTAGGCAAAAAAATAATATTTGAAAAAAAAAATGACTTAGGCAATTATTTTAAGAAGGTGACGACATGTATAATATCGTCTATCATTTGGAATTATATGCATTTATTGCCTTCTAGTGGACACTTTAAGAACTACATCACAAGAGTTTCTCTTTCGGAAAACGGAATGCTTATTACTGTTTTAGTTTTTGTAGTATATCTAAAAAATAAATTATGCTACTAAATTAACATGAATTGTTGTTTTGAAATATGCAAATAAAACCCACGAACAAGATCATAGTCGAGATTTACTATTTTTTCCCGGAAACTCGCAGGTTGAGTCATAAAAATAAAAGCTTACTTTTTATCGTAAGGTTTTTCCGGGCTTAAAATAAGGCCTAGATTTCACTCCGAATATAAAAGAATGCACGAAAATGTTAACTACGATTAATAAAATAAGCTAAAATTGAAGTCGTTACCGATGAAATATGAACTTAATTCTGAACGGAAGTTTTGTTTTGAAGGCTCGTACTCGTATCCGGTTGCTGCTTCAGAGGAGCTTGACGCTAGTAGTGCTGCTAGCAGCCACGTTCAAAGTAAGGCGTCCAAATCTCGGAGAGCAGTAAGTTCTGTTCCTATACGGAGGGTTCGGTCCGACACTCTGTCATGTAGCTTAGCTCGGCCCACAGAGCAGTTTTTTGTTTATTTTTTATTTATTTTTTAGGAAACGTTTTTTTTTGCCTCGCGTGTTGTAGTAAACAAATGCGGCTAGCTAACGTTTCATGTGTGGGAAAAACTCCCCTTCAGAGAAATTGACTCGGCTGTGTTTCAGTACAAACCGAAGATTTGCGGAAGAAGCTAACAAAAACGAGCTATTAATGGTAATATATTTGTTGTTATTGTTGGAAAAACAAACTCCTCTCAACTTGGAGGGCATTACCTGCTGCTTTTACGCCCAAAGAGCTCTCTTTCAGTGTTCAATATGTGAGGGATTAGTTGGTTTATGTGTAAAAACTACAGTAAACTAAGAAGTATAATGACTACTCTATCATGCTGCTGTGCAGAAGGGGATGTTTTGAAATGTATGTAAGTGACATACATGTAATTAGATATAATGAAAGCCCAGAAACCCAGTGAGCAGTCACAGTCAGGACATGGAGGTGGATTGTTTTGGTTTCTAAAGGCAGGCTTCCTGTGTGTGCTGAAAGCCTTGCATGTAGTATTTGCAAAGTTTTAAACGTTTTTGAATTTTTGGATAAAGCTCTTAATAATGCTTGCACTGATTGTACCAATGTTTGTAGTTAATCTGTAACTTATTTAAAAAAATGCTTTGCTTTTAGTACAAGTGACTCAAGGTTTCACAGCCTTTCTGACACCATTTGTAATCTTTTTTTTATTATTTGTGTACATGTTATCTAAAAACATGAAGATGCTGATAAAACTGTCCTTATAGGGAGTTTACTGGCTGAAAAGTAGACTTTAAGATTAGTGACGCATCTTAAAATCCCATGTTTGTGTTTTTGTATATTTGTACAAGTCATAATTTTGCTTCTTTAAAGCAAATTATTTGATTTCACTCGATAAATATGTTAGTTTGTGTTCACTGTTTTAAGGTTATTGATCAGCACAATAAGGTGCTGCAAATTCACCTGGAAAATGGCTGAGAAATACCTAAAATTGACATCAGGGAAGAGGTGTAAGTATTGTTGGTGTGCAGATTGTTTTTTTTTTCCCATCAGAGCACTGTGTTGTTACTGTACCTGTGTGTGGTAATAGCGTCATTGTTTACACAGAAACACGTGTATTTAAGCAGATTGTTACAGCTGGAGCTGCTGAAGGTGGAGCTGGTCTGAAACGCTTCGTATGCAAACCTGGAGGTGATTAAAGTGAGAAGACTGAAGAGAAAACAGCTATTTCAACAGAGCTATTTTGTCTTTTAGAGGAGAGGGCGACTCATAATTTGCTGGACACATCAGAAGATGGACTAAGCCTCAAAGCGTCTCACTGACTGCTCCCCTCCTCTGTCATTACCTGACTGTTGGGGCCCCCCTCCTCCCGACCGAGGGCCACGAGGCAGCAGGTAAGATGCAGGGCAGCAAGCAGTCCATCTGGCACTTCATGTCACCGTTCCGCACCCGCCAGGAGCGGGTGGTTCTGGCCCGGAGTGAGAGCTTGCCCGGGGAGCAGGTGCTGAAGATCATGGTCACGGAGACCACGGTGATCGAGACAGAATCCGGGGTGCGGAACTGGCGCTCCCTGTCCTACCTGAGCCTCTGGTACTTCTTCAGCTTCTGCACCCTCTTCCTCAACAAGTACATCCTGTCACTGCTGGAGGGGGAGCCGAGCATGCTGGGTAAGAAGGATTAATATTTCTGCTGCTTTTCAGAAGGTCTCAGGCCTTGGCTATTGTGCTGAAAACATGTGAGATGACATGTTTTCACTAGGTGTGGCGTGTAGGAACAGTTTCTGATGGGGTTCTGATAACAGGTCAAACTGCACTTTCAACTTATACGGCCTTGCAGCTGTGATGAAACGTGCTGCTGTCCTTGAGTGGCACACATACTGATATCATCGTAAAAAAAAGCATTTTAGACATATTCTGCCATTTGGAGTTATCCCAATCACTGGGATTTTAAATAGATAAAACCCAAACAAACATAAGCTGGGAACGTCTTTCTCCATTATTGAGTCTGCCGTGACAGCAGTATGTCCAGTTCTGCATGTCGTGCTTCTTATGATGAATTCCTTTCACAAAACAAACCCTAATGACACATTTTTTTAAAGAAATAAATGTTTTTGGAGTTTTCTTTAGCTCTAAGTGAAATAATTCAGGCTTGTTCTTGAAACTTTGGATTTTAAAAGAAGCTGTTAGTCTGATGCCAAACCTTTTAAGAAGTAACCATATTTTTATTTCTGTTCTACATTAAATGATTTATTAGTCATTATTAGTCAATGAAGCTCAATTTTGCAAACACTTTGCAACATAAGTTAAAATTAGTTGAAATCAACATCTGTGTAAGCTGCCAGTAGTTACTCTGCAGACTGTTGAATGTTTGGTCATGCTGTCCTTCAAGCTGTACACCTTTCCAGCAAACTGCTGGTGGCCTCATCTGTTTTCCTGATAAGCTTGTTTAAAAGACAAAAGGCTGGGAGTTATCTCAGCCTTGGGATAATCTCTGCATGACATTCCTTTTGTAATAAATTATAAAACAATGATATAAAAAGGCTCAGACTTCCTGTCTCCTTGAATATTTCCGCCACAACAAATCGCCTTGGTGTTTTTTCGTCCGTGTTCTGCTCCTCAGGTGCAGTCCAGATGCTCTCCACCACCTTCATAGGCTGCCTGAAGATGTTCGTTCCCTGCTGTCTGTACCAGCACAAGTCCAGATCCGAGTATCCTCCCAACTTCATCATGATCATGCTGTTTGTGGGGCTCATGAGGTGGCTGCTTTTGTCTTTAAACAGAACGTTCAATAACAGTGAAGCTCTGTGAATGTGTGCATGGTAAAGAGAGAATTTGATTTTTTTGTTTGTTTGTTACGTGCAGCATGAAAGTAGCGATAAGAACAGATATCGTACAAATCAAACACCCGGTGAGTTCCCTGTGTTTGCTCTTGTTAGGTTCACCACTGTGGTTCTGGGCTTAGTGAGCCTGAAGAATGTTGCGGTGTCGTTTTCTGAGACTGTGAAGAGCTCAGCCCCGATTTTTACAGTCATCATGTCCAGGTTGATCCTCGGAGAGTACACAGGTGAGCAAATATACAAAAAAAAAGAGAGAATACTGGTGCTGCAGGTAGCGACAGACAGGCTTTCCGGGAGACAATTGGGTCATGGTGATTTGTCTGTTTGTTTTCCAACCTGCAGGTCTATGGGTGAACCTGTCCCTGTTTCCTGTCATGGCAGGCCTGGCCCTCTGCACAGCGACAGAGATCAGCTTCAACATGCTCGGCTTCTCGGCTGCTCTGTCCACCAACATCATGGACTGGTTTGTACCGCAGCGCTCCATCCTGCCGCTCCAAGCGTTGCGCTTTAACTAACTCTGCCTTTCTTTATCTGCAGCCTGCAGAACGTTTTCTCCAAGAAGCTGCTGAGCGGAGATACGTACAGATTTAGGTACATGTTGTGGATTCTCCTTTTTTTTTCTTTTTCAACTTGTTTGTTTTAATGAAACTCTAATAAAGCTGTCTTATTTCAGCCCTCCAGAGCTGCAGTTCTACACCAGCGCGGCGGCAGTCATCATGCTCATCCCTGCCTGGGTGTTCCTCCTGGTGATTAAACACACAGCATTTAATTTCTGTGTACTTCATCACTGTTACAGCTAAGAGTTTATCGCCACAGCGCATTGTGGACTAAAGCTGGGAGTTCTTTAAGGTAGAAAAAGTCCATTAATCAGCCTGAGTTTATTGGCTGATCAGATTGGTGCAGTTCATTCAGTTCAGAGTTCTCCACTAATGACTGATAAGCTGATAAGGCAACACTTTCAACAATAGTAATTTGACCTGCCGCCTCGCAAGGCAAAGTTTGAAATGAAGATGTTGCGTGATCTGTTCATGCTCGCAGTATGTGTTGGGCAGAACTCTCAGCTACCACCACACCGTATTTTAGTTCAGTATCTGTAAAATTGACAGAGCCGTAGCTATTTTTGTGTTTGCTAAGGTTGATTAGCTGTAGAGGCCATTTTGAATCGGGCTGACTCCAAGAGTTAATCAGCTGTAGATGTACACCCAGTGATTAGTTTCTGACTGTTTCAATAAAATACACCCAGTGGTTCGAGAAATATTTTGCTAACAGACAGACAAACGAGCACACACACGCAGAGAGGTGATTAGATTATTGCTGGCCTTTCATTTCAGCTGATAATAAGAATAGTTAATGCATAAAACAAGATAAAATATAAACATAAAATAACACAAATGCAATAAATTACAAGAAGATTAATCTTTATAAAAACATTTTAATGATGGATCTTTTAATGTGGATCTGTTTTTGTTCCCAGGAAATTCCAGCAGTCGGGAAGAGTGGGCAGAGCTTCATGTTCAGCCAGGACATCGTCGTGCTGCTGCTTTTCGACGGGTGTCTGTTCCACCTGCAGAGCGTCACGGCCTACGCTCTCATGGGTCGGATTTCCCCCGTTACCTTCAGGTAGGACGGCAGCACAAAGCAGATATCTGGATCACAGTGGGATCTGTGTGTGCGCTGCTTCGGCTGGACGGAGTTGTGTTGTTGCTTCAGATTTGGCTCATTTGTTGATTCTTATAAACAATATAAATCTACACACTTTAAGCAGCTTTGTTTTGTGATAAATAGGTTCCTCTTTATCTCAGGAAGTTGTTACGGTGCTCCTTGGATACCAAGATGTTGCTCACATGCAGGTTTTCAACGCTCGCAGAGCTGCAGTGTTAGAAACAAGAGTTCTTGTAGAGAACTACAACTCAAACAAAGTGTTCGGAGAAGAACCTGGTGCTGTTCAGCAACAGAATCAAGACCCTCCTGAGTTTTAAAGAAGCTGCTAGATTTGATCAAACCTGTGCACTGATTAGAAAAGGAAAGTAGGTGATTCTGGTTCCACTTGTTTGATTCAGATGTTGTTAAACTAGAAAAACTGTCCGTCTGTGTAGGTCGTTGCAGATATGTGAGTTTCTGTTTGCCTTTAAGCTGTTTGAGCTCCAGCTGTTCAGGGCAAATCTGACTTTAATGAAACTAGAATTCCTTGAAGAAATGCTTATCGCCCTCCGCCAAGCTCCCGCGTGATCTGTTACTGCTTAGAGTACGTGTTGGGTTTGACTCTCAGCTACTGTCACACCAAACTTTAGCTCAGTGTCTGTAAAACTGGCTGAGTTACAGCCGTCTGCTGAGATCAGTTAGCTGTGACGGCCATCTTGAATCAGGTTGATAAGCAGTTATAGACGTATATCCAGTGATCCAAGAACAAATATTATTATTTTTTGAAGTTAAAGCTGTTAATCCAGCAGATACTCGTTTAAAAAAATGTCTGATGGTGTAACTACTTATATAAATATTTGTTGCTGCTAATTCTTCTCTTGGGTCGTTAAAGATGGAGAGGAGTTGTGTAAAAAGAAACCATGTGATTTTAAAAGATGTCAGTCGGACCTCAGAGAGAGGAGAATAACTGCTGCTGGAAGCATGTCTGTTCATCTCATCAAGCTGTTTTGTTTTTTAACAAAAGACGGACACAAAGTGTGCATGAGTCAGCAGTGTTGGAAGGCATCGTGTGTTTAAATCAGCGGTGTTAGACTGATATCTGTCACAGCAGTTATTAATCTGTATAACCAGCATTTTGTACCTGAAATAAAGATACTTTAATCTTCTCCAGGTTTAGTTTCTGTGTCAGCTGTCTTTTTCCTCTCAATAAAACCGTAACAAGAGAAAAAAGTGTCAAACACTGGAAACTTCTCACATCCCTGTCTCTTTACAGTATGTTCAAATACAGTCGAGTTAAACTAACATAATTAAACGCTGTATGCTGCTGCCTAATTAAAAAGCCAGCAGTAACACGTCTCGCCGTCTCTCCTCCCCAGTGTTGCCAGCACCGTGAAACACGCCCTGTCCGTCTGGCTGAGCGTCATCGTGTTCAGTAACCAGATCACGGTCCTCAGCGCCACGGGCACCGTCGTCGTGTTCATCGGCGTCTTCTTGTACAACAAGGCCAGACAGATCCAGAGGAAGACCCTCCAGAGGATGGCTGCCGAGCAGAACTACAACCCGCTGCTGCAGGACCACGACTTCCAGGCCTCTCAGTCCTAATAGGAACTCAAAGGCCACACATTCCAGATTAAAAAAAAAACAAAAAACTTCTCCACTTTCAGGTTTGATGCAGCTTCTGACGGAAGCTGTTACCAGTCCTGTGGAACAACTTTCTCCTGGGCCTGGTTACCACTACACAAGCCCTCTTTGGTCTCATATTGGCCAGTGAAAGGAGAATCTCAGGGTGATTTTCTGCTTTTTTTTTTAAGGAAGTGAAGAACATTTGCATTCCAGATTGCCTCATCCTCCATCTGTGGTACAGCAGCTGCTAAATGTAACTGTAAATCACCGACGCTGTGAGATTTAAAACTGTGTGATGATGTATCATCTGATGTAAACTGTAATTTATTTGCATTTTCAAAGGGGTTTGGTGCCTGAAAAAAAATATTTTTTGTTTGGCTTGATCAGCAAAAACCTGCCTGTTTTAACACATTTTTAACAATGTGTGCAATATTTGAGAGACACCTTCTGCATTCTAGGAATGCTCCTTTTCTCTCATGTATGTGTAGGTGTTTTGTTTTTGTTGTAAATTTGCTTATTTTGTTGACATACAGTCTACTGTGTGTGAACTTTATGCTTGTCATGTTGCCTCTTGTTTCTGTTTGTGCCCTTCATCTGCGACCAATAAAGATCAATCAACAAGCAAAGAAAAGACGAGATTTGTTCCAAGTTTAAGTTTTTGTGTCTAAAAATCTGCTCATGTCGGCGACGAGAGGTTTGAATGAAAAGATGCTCCATTTAATTCAAGTTAAACCTGTTTGATCCACTTCTCTGTTTTCTGTTTTGTCTTGTTCCTCACAGAGGGAAACAAAATAATTAGGCTATGATTTTATTTTACTACAAGAAAACATCTGTTTTTAAATTTCTACATACTCCCTCAGCTGCTGAGTTCAAACATGCAGAATATCTCAGTGTTCAGAAGTGAAAAGTTTTAATTATAAGATGTAAAACACTGAGAATTAAACAATGTGCAGTCAGTCGATGAAGCCCTCGGGTGAAACACTCTGTTGTTCTTGTTGTTTTGTTTTCCCAGGTGAACTATTTGGTTCCAGTCATACAGAAAGTGTAAAAACTCCCCAGAGGCAGTGTTTTAGACAACCACGACGCAGCTGGCAGGCTGACAGTAAATGTGACAATATAAGCTGAGGTTCAGTATCCAGAAGTCATTCATGAGCTGAACGTAGAAAACTGCACCTAAACAGGTTCTGCTCAACATAAAACTGTACTGGAGTACAACAGGTCCATTCATACAACTGCCTGATTCCCAGGTACTTTGTAAGTCCCCCTTATGTACCCTACAGGTACCCCCAGTAGTACTCTGTAGTTAGCCTTTAACTACCATTAAGAATCCCCCCACACGTACCCTGTATTTACCCCTTAAGTATCTGTAAGTACCCCATACATACCCTGTAATTACCTTATATGTACTCTTTAAGTACCCCCATAATTTACCAGGTAAATACCCTGTAATTGCCCTTTACATACCCCCTGTAAGTATCCTGTACATATCTCAATAAGTACTCTGTAAGAACCATGCATCATGATATACCCCCTTAAGTACCTTGTGTTTATCTCATAAGTACATTGTAAGTACCCCTGCAAATATCCTATCATTACCCTGCAAGTACCATGTCATTATCCTGTAAATACTCTGTATATACCCCTGCAGGTACATGTAGTACCACTATTTTACATTTTCCTGTGAGGCCAGGTTTGGTCTTCATCCTAAAAGCCTTCAGAGAAAACAAACAAACAAACAATGATATTAGTTTTTAAAATGTCTCATCAGAGAATGATGGATATCTTCATGCTGGAATTATTATCTTCTGCTTTGCTGCACACCTAAACACCTGTTGAACCGAAATAAATCTTCATTAAAGGGATGTGGAAGAAATAAATCCCAAACAAATGAAAGCTGCTTTTGTTTGCTTAGAAAATTAAACATTTAGTCTAGAAAATACAACTGAAGTAAAAATTGTGAAACCCTTCAGTTATGAAGTCGGTTCTTACATTTTTGGGTTCATTTATTAAAATATTTCTAAAAAAAAATCAAAAAACAATCATCAGCAGATAAAAAAAAATGTTCAATTGTTTAAGTTTTAGAGTGTTTAAATAATCACTTCTAACTGAGAAAGTGAAGACAAATGTGTGGAAATATTACTGACCTGACTGTTTCCAGGAAGTGGAAAACACACTAACCATTAAAAAAATAATCTCATTACAGCTCAAGATCAATCAAACCAAAGATATAGTTATAAATGTGTTA
The DNA here is from genome assembly GCF_001649575.2 of Kryptolebias marmoratus. Lineage (NCBI taxonomy): Eukaryota > Metazoa > Chordata > Actinopteri > Cyprinodontiformes > Rivulidae > Kryptolebias > Kryptolebias marmoratus. The sequence goes on from NC_051437.1 coordinate 23,861,349, forward strand.
ATAAAGACTTTTTTGTTAAAAAAAAAATCACCTAAACTTTGAGTGAAATCACTCCTAAACAATATTGTTGTGGTGAAAATATGAACATTTCAACATACATGATGTAGAGAAACTCCTACAGTGAAAAAATAAAATTCTGCTGCTTCTATAAAAGAAATAAGAGGTAAACTGGAGCAGCTTAACTCTGGTAACGTGTTCACTTGGACGGACAGAGGATCTTCATCAGGCTCTCGTAGCTGAGGAAGGTGATGGCGTTGACGGGGAACGCCCTCACGCTGTTCAGCAGGAGGCCTTTGAACAACACCGGGACTCCTTCCTCCCTCACGCTCACTCTGATGCAGTGGAGGAGCCCGTCGTACCGCCGGCCCCCGGCTCCGGACATCTGGAGCCGCGCTTTCACAACGTCCATGGGCGTGGCGATCGCCCAGCTGGCCATGCCCGCCACGCCGCCCGCCATCAGGATGGCAAAGGTTCCTGAGGACGACTGGATGTTAGTCTTTGAAAACATTAGATCCTGGTCTCTGTGTACAATCAGCCGGAAGATTATCTGTGCTAGTCATTAGCTACTTTTAGCTTTCTGCTATCCTGCAGCTGCAATTAGCTAGCATTTTGCTACCTTTAACTTTTAGCTATCCATTTTCTACTTTTAGCTTCTTGCTATTTTGCTACTTTTAGCTGATTTGTTGCTACTTTTAGCCAGCAACTAGCTACTTTAAGCTAGTCATTAGCTAGTATTAGCTTTCTGCTAACCTGCAGCTGCATTTAGCTAGCATTTAGCTTCTTTTAACTATTAGCTAGCCCTTTTTTAGTTTTCTACTTTTGCGACTTTTACCTTCAAGCTACTATTTTGTTCCTTTTAGCTATTCATTTGCTACTTTTAGCTAACCTGTTGCTGCTTTTAGAAAGCATCTTGTTACTTTTAGCTTTTTCTATCTTTAGCTTCTAGCTACCATTTTGCTACTTTTAGCTTCTTGCTGCAAGGAGTACACGATGAACTTGTTTTAAACGCTTTTAAATCATTAAATTATTCAGCCGGTCATCACAGCCATCGAGGTGCAGAGGAGAAACTTCCTTGAGGTTTTGCTGCCTGCAAAATGATTATTTTAGCTCCATTTTCCCTCCTGAATAATGTCTCCCATTAAATATCTCACCTAACCTGAAACGACCACACCTATCCCAGTAAATCAACACCTGTCACTTTTTCCAAACACACCCAGGAAGGTAAACGTTCCCATCCATCTGGTCTGCAAAGATCAGAACAAAGAGAACAATTTAAAAAAAACTAATACTTCTCGTTCCTGATATTCTAAAGAGATGAATAAAACCTAACTTATAAGGTCTTATTTGATGATGGACTAACTTAACTCAATATTTATTTAGTTTACTGTGCAGACACGTTTATTTGAGCTCCAATTATACGTTTACTTTTGGCTTAATGTATACAAATAAAAACCATTGACTCCATTCATCCATTGGTCTGTGCTCACATGATTCTGGCCATAATGTGTTCACCACATCGGCTGCTCTGGGAGTCAGCGCCGTACAGTACTGTAGTAATATCACAGAGGCAAAAAAACAACAAAACAAAAAATATAAAAACAGCTTCAGCACTCACACTGTTTCTGCTGCTGCTTTTTAGCTAGCATTTTGCTACTTTTAACTTTTAGCTGGCATTTTATTTTTACCTCCTAGGTACAGTTTTGCTACTTTTAGCTACTCATTTGGTACTTTTAGCTAACTTGTTGCTGCTTTTTTCAACTTTAAGCTTGTCTTTTTACTTTTAGCATTTAGCTTTTAGCTACCATTTTGCTACTTTTAGCTAAAAACCTTGTTCTCTTTAAAATCAGCTTTAGCACTCGCTCTAATTTTGTCTTCTTACGCTACTTTTTACTTGGCCTTGTGCTACTTTTAGCTGATCTGTTGCTACTTTTAATTTTTAGCTTTCAGCTGATTTGCTCCTTTTAGTTAACTGTCTGCTCTGTTTAATTTTTAGCTGGTGTTCTGCTTGTTTTTGCTTTAACAGCAGCGTTTCTCTCTGGATCCTCTCAGAAAAATGTAATTTCTCTGAATGTGAGTCTCACCTGGCTGCGCTCCGGTCTCCGTCAGAGCCCTCCGGATGACCTCATAAGGCAGGAAGTAGAATCCGTAGCAGGGTATGTCCCTCAGAGCGACCGCCATGGCGCCTCTGAACAGACCCCTGAGTCCGTCCTCCCTCAGTATGACGGCCACACAGTGGACGGGTCCGCGGTACCGGTCTGCAGACGTTTGACCCTGCAGACGCACCTTCACCAGATCAATCGGTGCACAAACCATCACCTGAAAGCACGGCGAGAGTTTGAGATAAACTAAAAAAAAAGAAGAAACTGAAAGCTATAAAAGGTTCCCACTAAGTTCCAGCTGAGTAGCCTTTTTAGTTGTAGGTTCATTTATATATAATCGTTTGTTGTTTTGTTCCACTGGAGCTTTCTTAGCGATGCTGCCATCTGCTGACACATTCAACCATTCATAGCTGCTCCAGACAGAGTTTAATAAACTCAATAAATTCTCATTAGTAGAACTGGTTAATGAAAAATCAAAGTAATTGTTTCATGTTAAGATAAACCCAAACTTTACTGCATGTTAATAACGTACTGTGAGCAGAGAGAGAAACAAAGATGTAATATTTAAACACTGATAGTGCTTTAACTTACTGCCTGAGATGCACAACGCTGCCAAAAATCCAAATATTTTTTTAACGAACAAAAGAGCGGAAACAAACATCTTCTGAAGTTTTGTTTCTACTTTCGTTCGGATCGCCCAAAGTTAAAGTCTCTTGGGGGGAAATAAATGTAAAACATGAATTTAAATAGTATTTAAATCTTCTTTTTTAAACGCAAAACAGTGAACTTCATTCTGCTTCACCCCGACATCCCTGGATTCTGCCATCTCTAAAATTAGATCCTAATCTGAGAGTCTCAGTTGATGCTTATATTTCTTATTTTGTTCTTTTTTTTAACCCTGAACGGGACAAATTGTTCTTCCAGGAGAGTTTGTGTTCCTCAGGTGATCTTACCTGCATCAGGCCTGAAAAACAGCCCGCGGCGAAGACGTGTGCGTCGGAGGGCGGTCTGCGCTGGCCGCCCTCCGACTGGGCGAGGTAGAGTAAACCGTTGCTGTAAGCGCCGAAGATGATGGAGTTGAGGACGCCGGTGGTCAGAACCGGGAACGACATGCCCTTAAAGAATCCATGGACCTGAGTCGACAGGAGAACAGTGACTTCTGATGAAGCTCCCAGCAACTTTTCACGCAGCGATACAAAGTGAGCTAAAAGAGGATGTGACACCTACGCCTTCACGAGAGTAGGTTTTAGACACGCAGTGAATTATCCCTTTATACACAGACTGGGCTTGAAGACGCACCTTTAGAGAAACGAAACATTAAGTGTCAGAATAGGCGAGATTTACGCATAAAGTCACATCTGTTTTCAGATTTCCTTCCACCTTCACGGTGTCTAACGGATGGCCAACAGCAAGTCCCACTGCACCTGCAACAGTCGACAAAAATCAATCGTTACCACATTTAAACGCGCTGCATTTTCAGTTCTCGGGTCTTTAATTTTCTACCTGAAATGCTCCCAGCTATGAACTCCAGAAAGGGCATAACTTGGAAACGGTCAAAGTCTGCAAGAAAACAAGATAATTCAGCTGCCACACAGCAACATGGGCCGACTCTCCGGTTAATATGTGATCTGAAGGGAAAAAATAAGGTCCAAAGTGATTTAAAAAAACATAATCTGTAACAGAAATATGTCACTGTTAAAACAAACAATCCCATTAAAGATGAACAAAGTGTTCTGGGACTGAAGATCAGAAGGTGTTGTGTTCCTTCAGCTGTTGGTAGAAGAGCTGAAACGTGTTCAGGAGGTCAGAGAGTGATTATTTCTCCCTGCAGGTAGAGTCATCACTTACCTTCTGTCCCCTCATTGTTCTGAACCCATGTGATCACAGCTCTGTCACTAAAACCATCTGACAGCAAAGGCCACAGCACCAGCTCTTCAAAATAAAAGCCTGGACCACTGGATGTTACGACTTTGGTTTACTGATCGACTAACAGTCTAGTACTACTACTACTACTACTACTACTACTACTACTACTACTACTACTACCACTACTATTACTACTACAACCAACAACAAGCACAAGAAGACAAAATCAGAGCCAGTAGATGAAGCAGATTTCAAAGAAAATAATGTTTGAATAAACTGCAGAGATTTTAATGTACAGAATTAATTATTTTAAAAAGTCTAAAAGTAAAAAAAAACAGAAGTCACAACAATGAGTTGAACTTTTCCACAGAAGTGGATAGATTTCTAAAACTGTCTGAATAACTAAAAAAAAACAACAGAATGAATGTTGAGTCCTCTGGGAAGGAGTAGTACTACAACTAGTACTACAAGAACTACTACAAATAGTTGGTCTGTTTACTTTTCTGTTAAGGCTCAGTCTTATCAGACCCGTGTCAAACATCTCGGTGTTGTGTTGGATTTAAAATGTAAGATGGTAAAAGTAAACACATCCAGAATCACCAAAAACTATTTATCATGTCATCCTGCAAACAGCTTCAAGCTCTGATTTATTATTATTTTTTCTCCACATTTAACTTCCTGTCAGCATCCAGCCACTAACAATGGAGAACAACTAAGATGCTGCCCATTAGACCACAGTTATACCATCTGCTCAGGATGAATTTAAACAGTTTTAATCTCAAACTTACTGTATTTTTAGATGGTTAGCTCCTTAGCTGCTCGGTTCCTCTGTGGTAGAACTTCAGCAGGACGTGGAGGATCCAGTCAGAACTCTGCAGAACCTCCCAGGATTAAAACAACTTCTTCTGCAGCGGGGATTATGTGGAAATGATCCGTGCATGTTTTGGTTAATTGGGTTTTCTCATCAGCAACGAGCACTGAAAATCAAACACGAATGGTTATTTTTGTTTTATTCTATTTTTGGTAAAAACAAATAAATACATAAAAGTGTAGATATTTTAAAATAGTCTGATTTTATTTAAACCTTTACGATAATAAAAACATAAAGAATTTTAGGCACACAGAAACTTTGACCCGTTTTGTCATTTTTCTTTTCTTTTTTTTAAGTCACCGGAAGTCGTCATCAAGGCAAGAGCTGGTCAAAAATCTATTACCAAAATAAAAATCCTTTGTCGGTTGGAGCTCTGTCCACAGACATGCATTGATTGGGATTAATAAACATGAAGCAAACGCATTATTTATCCAAACAATAAAATTATTTGTCTCAGGAGAGACAAATCTGGTCCAGCAATAAAGTAAAGGGAAAACTGTAAATTGTGTTTGTGTTTATCACAGCTACTGCATGTTTCTGAACACACACGGCTATCCTTCAGCACTGAAAAGGTTATTTTATTTTGGTAATGCATCCTTGTGGCTTTGCTAACAACTTCCGGTGCCAAAAAATACAATAAGAAATCCAGAAAACTGATCATTATTTTATTTCTGTTTACCAGTAATTTTGTTGTTTTATTATCTTAAGTATGAAAAACGATAATCAAACTATTTTTTACAATATCTACTCAATTTTTGACCAAAACTTAAAAATGTTTTATTTTCAATGCTGGTTCCAGATGAGGAAAATTCAACTTCTAAAACGTGCACATTTACACATAAACAGTATATTTTATTATTTATGTAGCAATGTTCATTTACAAAAACAAAACTCATTGAGTTTCTATTTCTGTAGTCTAATATTTTAAGGTTTAGAGTTTAAGCTCTGCCGTGCATTAAAAACAAGGGAGGCGTGACGTCATCGCCGTTGGACGCCGGTTAAAACAATAAGTTACGTCACTTTCCTGCGCCGTGTACCTTTAAATATCTGCGGTAAAAAAAAAAAGACGAAAACACCGCATTTCTGGTCGATATAATGAATTATATCTTCATTTAATTTTAATATACGATGCTGCATATTTCCTTTTGACTTTAGGTCTTTTGTAACATCTGAAATTGTGTCTCCTAATTCTTCAAGTCAGGCGTCGACAAAAGAAAGTTGGACATTTAGTTCCCAGAGCTTCAGCCTCTGGTTAAAACTGTTTGTCAAGGAAAACTAGTTAAGTTTTATGACTACGTTAACGAGTGTGGGACAATAAAACATGACCACTCTTACAAGGCAAGACCTTAATTTTGGACAAGGTAAGCCAAACAAATTGACAATCCAGTGACATTTGGAGGTGGTGTTAATGGTATTGTTCTTCAGAATGATAAGAAAATAGCTGCTCAAGGAGGGAAATTTGGTTTATATAAAGAAAAAAATATTCTGCCTTGTATTACAGGCCTCTGATAAAACTTGGCCTAAAGTGATTTTTGACCTGATAAGGCAGCAATAAGTAATGGAGTATTTTTATTGAATTTGTTGATTTAATATAAGTCAATGGTAGTAAATGGATAATAAAACCTACTGAAAAACAAATAATCAAATGTTCCTCTTTTCTCAGTGGTTGCAGACATTCTGTGTGAGTTCCTGGAAGTTGCTATTCATCTCATTCTTTATGTTCGTGAAGTATATCCCTCTGGAATATTTCAGAAGAGGAAGAAATACAATGTACCTGTGCAGGTGTGGATTTATGTATAATTATGTACAATAATGTTTCTATTATTTTTGTGTCTGTGCAAGTGTCTGTATGTTAACAAAATAGTTCATGAACCATGGGATGAATTTTTAAAAATCTTGTAGAAATTATCCATTAGATGTACATCTACAATAGTGTGAACACAATTCAAGATGGCTGCCACAACCAACTGACCATCAAAAACAAAAAATGGCAATAATTCAATCGATTTTACAGATATTCTAATGTTTGGCGTGGTTGTAGCTGAGATTCATTCACAACACATGCTTCAAGTGCTGCTCATTGCATGAGATATTTGCCTAAACCTTTAGCCTTTAGCAAAAACTGTTGAAGTCAACCTTCTTTCTCTGTTAGCAAAATATTTCATGAGCCACTGCATGGTTTTTATTGAACCTTTTAAAAATGAATCCGTGGATGTATATCTACAACTGATTAACATTATGATTAAATTTAATATAAGGTGGCTACGTCAGCAAATCTGCATTAGCCACCATAAAAAGGTCTGTAACTCAATCTGTTTGAAAGATATTGAGCTAAGGTTTCACGTGGTAGTAGCTGAGAGTCATTCCTAACACATACACAGAGTGTGAAACCTTATAACTTTGCATGAGATTGTGCATAATGTTATTTTCAAGGTTTGAAACTGATACAAAATGGCTACAACTTTGTCATTTGTCAACATAAGACGATGTTAGTCTAAAACTTGCTTGAAAGGTGGCGGGCGATATGCATTCCTTCAAGAAATGTTAGGCCTTAAATTAATGTTTCTACAGTTCTTAAAGGGTAATTGCATGTTTGGATGTCTAACACTGACCTTCTGTTTTGTAGATGTCATGTCACCCTGAGCTTAATCAGTATATCCAAGATACATTACATTGTATAAAGCCACTCATTGAGAAGGTAGGATGAGTTTAAAAGAAAAAAGTATCAGCCTAAATCCACCTGTTAGGTTCTGATGAAGTGTTCACTTTGCTCCTAGAACGATGCAGAGAAGGTGGTGGTGGTCATCATGGACAAAGAGCATCATCCAGTGGAGAGATTTGTGTTTGAGATTTCCCAGCCTCCTCTCCTCTCTATCAGGTTTCCATCTGTCAGCTTTTAAAACCAAATGAAAAAGTCATATTTAGTCATATTTACTAACTTTTATGTTGTTGTCACAGTGCAGAAACCTTATTGTCGCACGTGGAGCAGCTGCTGAGGGCATTCATCCTGAAGATCAGCGTGTGTGACGCTGTTTTAAATAATAACCCACCAGGTAACATCAGTGACCTTTAGGATACTCGTAAACAGAAATGTAAAATATTCAAAACTGTATAATTGTAACAAAGTTAAAGGTTTTAACATTTTTAAGCTCATTCTTCAGATTCTTGTCTGAAAGGAAGCAAGATGTGGGCATAAATTTAGTTTGGGGTTAAAAATCCATCCAGGCTTCTGTAGTTTTTGCCACAAATTTGCATACCCAGTAATTCCTAAAAAATACAATCTAACAGAACAAGCACACAACTAGTTGAAGTCATTTAAAGTGAAAGGAAAACAGTTTTTCCTCCCATGTGTTTGGAGGGCGTTTGACAACATTTTAGTGAAGTGGAATTAGGTTTTAAATGTGTTACCTTTTCTGTCTTACAGGTTGTTCTTTCACAGTACTTGTTCATACCAGAGAAGCTGCCACACGCAACATGGAGAAGGTTCAGGTCATCAAGGTGAATTTAAAGTTAGCGGCGTGAATTCACCAGGAAACCTGTCGGTCAGTTCTGATAATACGGAAACACAGAAAAAAATGATGCACTGATGGCATTTGCCTCCTCAGGATTTTCCATGGATAGTCGCTGACGAGCAGGAAGTTCACATGAAGGAGCCGAGGCTCATTCCGCTGAAGTCCATGACGTCCGACATCGTCAAGGTGAGCTGAAGGTTTGATTGCTGCTCAGTCAAAACGAACACAAAACTCACGTTCAGGTTCCTAACCTTTTGGCTCTTTCTGTGACTCTGTTTGTCTCTAATGTTCCAACATGTTGTTGACAGAAACTCATATTTAGTTGTTTCGTTTGTCTCTCACAGATGCAGCTCTATGTGGAGGAGAGAGCCCAGAAAACGTAGGCAGGAACAGCAGCGAGGGGCAGATCAGTGACGACAACTCATGAGCAGAACGAGTTCCATCAGAGACGGATTCATAAATTTATGTATAAACAAGATTTTACCATCTGCAGAATAATCCTTGTGGGAGGCGTTTATTGTTTTGGAGTCAGACTAAATCATTGTGACATTGTGAAGAATCATTTGTAACTCACTGAGTTGATTCAGATGGTTTATTGTTTGTATTTCAGTGTTAAATTGTAAAGATCAGTTGTGATAAACTCATATTTTTCTCACTCCTCTTTCTGTTCTTCCATCTTGATGCTTTAGCATCTCGACCACTATCAGCTAAACCAGGTGTGGGCATTAAGGGCAGAGAGAGACCTTTGGTTTGGCTGAATGTGTTATTCACATGCAGAGAATAAATGCTCGACTCTTGAAATATAATAATCTGTGATTTATTGCATTCCCAGCAGTCCTCTGTGGTTCTGTTATTGTGATGTCAATATATTGCGCAAGCCCTAATTTCATGTAAGTGCATAAATGTGGTTTTATTACACTGACATGTACTTTATTGTTTTAAAAGCAGATTTTTTAGTGCAAGATAAGAGTTTCTGAGTGGGTCATATAAGTTCTGCAGTGAAATTCAGGACAAATCTGAATGTACTGGATGTGGAGCAGTCTAACAATAGACCATCGCTGGTCTACGTCCATATGTAAATTTATTATTTTAGAGGCATTTTTTTGGTAAAAATATCTGTGGAAAGGCTTACTTTTTACCTTTTATGTAAAACATCTCAGCTGCATTTTGGGGTTGAAGCATCTATCAGGAATCTAGTGTCAAAGCTGCTAAATGTTTTTGGAAGAGGACAAAAAAAAAAATGCATGTGTGTACAAGTACTATCAAGTCCGGATGTTTTTTATTTTCACTGCTCGTTTTTTGACACGTTACACTTTTTCAGTTTAAATAAAAGGTTTTTCAGTGCCAGCTGTTTTAATGTGAACAAGAGAATTGTAAATAATTTCTGTCACACAAGAAGCACTGATGCTTGTTAACTTGTCCATAAACATCTGGAGGTACATTAAATACACCAAGAGTGAGAGAATGTCTTATATTCAAAGCCATCGGAACATGTTTAGGTTTATTCTTTGAGCAAAATGTGTTTTTAGTTAAAAACTATCAACAAACTCACCTAATGTTAATCTGCCTGCTTTTTGTGGGTTCACCCCATTTTTACAAACTCAATAGTGTTAAAATATTACTGGAATTTAATCATATGCAGCACTAATAAAATCAGTTTTTTGTCTTTAATTGTATTTAGATATGTGCGACCATCAGAGGTTGCTGCAGCACCCTCCACACCCTTACCTCCCATGGCTTTACTTGTATAGACCCATGGTTTGTGTGCATCAGCCACACCTGGAAATGTTTAAAAGTGGGTTTTTCAGAAAAAGTTGGGTCAAACAGGAGCAGGAGGTCAAGACAAAGCAGCAAACCAGAATTCATTCATTTAAATTATTCACCAGTTTATAACTTAAAAACATCTTTGTCCAAAGAGTTTCATTTGTGCAACCTCTGGGAACTAAAACGTTTACAGCAATAAAGTCACAATAATAATAATAATAAAAATCATCTCCTTCATTTTTTGGACTAGCATCGATGGACGTAGTATCCCGTCACGTATCCTACGAAGTAAAGAGCCACCAGCGCAGCTATGGCTCCTGCTGTCTTCACCACCATCCCAGTTCTGCCAACACACACTCTGTTGTAGATCCTGTAAATGAAAAAACCAAACACAAGATCATGTCAAACACACATATTGTATTATTAGGGTCATTCCACTGAATGGGCACCATTATATATATATATTTTTAACTGAATCTAGTAATATACATATCTAACGGTTTAAAATAGGCATTGGTCAATCTCAAGCAACTTTATTTATGTTTTTATTCAGTCTTTAATCCAAAGATGTTAGCATTTTTTTCAAAACTCATATGACATCTAAAAAGGCACGTTTAAAAGCATATCAACTAATTCCATTGATTGCTCATAAGAAAGTCTTTATTTTGATGGACTTATTGATTATGTGCTCAAATAATTAATATTTGTGACCAAAAAATCCCTATATATACTGTATATACACATAAATTGTGTTTTTCCTAAAGATACAAACACACATTTATCAATTTAAGGAGACAAAAAGGGAAATCCAGTGTAGTTAAAAAGGTTGGAAAGATCAAAATAAAGTGTAGCTTTCCAATCAAAAGTGGCACTGAAATAGTGTTTGATATTTAGTGAAAGCTGGTGTCCACACATGGTTTTATGTCCTCTTTGCTCACCTCCTTGCAGTAGGCTGTGAAGCTTCTACATTCATGTGGATGTTGTCTTCGTTCCAGCGGTCATACTGGACGTTACTGGAGCCGCTGGAGTCCATGAGGGACGTTTTATCTGCTGAGGTCTGTGCTCGCCTACTGCTCCGCTGTTCTCTGACACACTGAGGGTGCAGAGCAACAAAACATCCAGGACAACAATCAACAATCAAAGAAGAAACTGTGTTTTATGACATCCAGTGATAAATTCTATGAGAACCCATAACAGAAATGATCCCACGGAGTAAATGTTGAGCTCACCTGCTTGAGCCTGAAACAGTTTCCAGTCTACTTAAGGAGCCGCACTCATCAGGACTGATAGATAAATGACTTACAGGGAGCTTTAACTTCCTGCTCTGCAGTAAAACTTTGACCATAGGTCACTGAAGTCAGCATTTCATAAACCCAGAGCTCCCCATTCTGCTTCATTAAATGACATGTTTGTGATAAAGGCCAGTCTGAGCTCATTCATAGCAGAAAGAAAACTGTGATTTAGCTTCTCTGGACTAGGAAATATTTGTGTTTTGCTGGAGTAACAATACTATATATTTTTTTTTTTTGCACATTCTCATCCTTGGCTTTGTCATTGTAAATACAGACCTCAAACACCTGTCAGGTTCTGACAATTTTTAAGTTGGCAATCAGATTTCTTCCTGTGAAAATGTATTATTAGGAACATTTCACTCGTGGAATGAACCTGGATTCAGATCAGGCACCATCTAAATCTTTGTCTTTGCATATTAGGGAGAAAACAAAAAGAATGTAGTCTGAACCTTTTTTTTACAGCTTCTAAAGGAGGTGATGATCATTTATTATCACTTGCTGCTGAAAGGCAGGCTTCTGCGTGTGTGTGTGTGTTACCAAATACATCATGAACCACTGTATAAATTCTACAAATCATTAACTTTTGGAGTCAATCCGATTCAAAATGGCAGCCACGGCTACTCAGTCTTGGCCGACACAAAGATGACTGTAACTCGGTCAGTTTTACAGACACTGAGCTAACATTTGGTGTGGTAGTGGCTGAGAGTCCTCCAAAACACACACTCTGAGCCTGACACCTCACAGTCTCACATCTAAAACTCTGTCATGAATGGCGGTGGGCGATATGCATTCCTTTAAGAAATGTTGGGCCTTTAATTAATGTTTTTGGCTGTTGTGCATTGCTTCAGCCTCACGGGCATACATGGATCTTTATGAAATCCCACTGATCATTAGATTTCCCTTCAAACACCTGTTTCTGGATGATTCAGTACAGCAGCACGTTGAAGTTGAAGTCATGTGTTTGAGGACTGAGAGGATGGGCAGTTTAGAGAGTTTGCAGAATGTAAACAAACATAAGACGAAACTTTTAGATCCAACTCGTCTCCTTGGAATGATTTCTGAGGAGTAGCGGGGAGCGGAGCTGAGAGGCTCCGGTTCAGAGGGAGTTTAAAGCCCTCGTCACGGTGCAATAACCTCCATTATCTTGTTCTGACTCAAACGGCTCCACCGGCACTCGGATGACCTTTGGTAAGAGACACGGGGCAGGCTGAAAAGCTGAAGCAACAGGAAACAAAAACAGAGGAGCTTTTCCACGTTGCTAAAATCTGATCTGAAAAAAATGACACAAAAATCTGGAGCATGAGACGATTCTTTGCACTTCCTGCTAAGGAGAGAAAACCCTGTCTGAGTCAGGTTGTGTTTTCTTAATCAAAGCAATGTTCTCCTTTATCACATCGTTTCTCCCGACTTCCTACTTCCTACCAGGGTGGCTGACCTTAGACACAAACCCATTGGATGGTTTGCTTCAAGGTGAGCTCCTCTTCGATTTCTTCTTCGTCCGGGTTTTCTCTGAACTGTTCAGGTGGCCGTAGTGTGCTGTTTACGCTCCGTGTTCTGTGACCTGCAGGGCTGGTGGGTGCGTGTGGGATTTCTGTGCTGTGCTCCCTGCTGAGAGTGCACTTATTGTTGGAGGAGAGGTGAGAAAAGACACTTCCACTTGAAGACTCTGTCGGTGTTCAGTTTTTATGCGCTTTTAAAGTTCTTTAAGTCATCTTTAATAATAATAATAATAAAATTTCTTTCCTGTAACTCGAAGCTCCAAAGAAAAAAATGAAAAAGGCACATCAAGCGAGAGAGAAACCCATCATCAAACGAGGACTATAAATGGGTTTGCTGGGATGCTCCAGTTCTTCTTTGTGACCGGAATATTGGCCGTAGTGGGGTCTCGTGTGGCGTCGCTGGTGGTGCTAGAATTTTGTCTCCGAGCCGTCTCTGGACTGGTTACAGCTGGACCGGTAAGACAGCACTCGCCTGATAACAGGACCAGAGATTTATCATTTCATGTGTTCATCAATCTGAATATGAAATGATGTCTCTAAAGGCAGAATGACCTCTGGGAAATGCCTCTTAATAATTAATATTAATCATTTAATTATTTAAACCACTTTTCTCCCAACTTTTATACTTTTAGATCTAAAATGGACTTGAGTAAATTATTTTACAGAAGGGTCATGTTTTTATTGTGTAAGTTAGCTTTAATAGTCTCTTATTAGGGCAGTTATTGTATTATGTTGTATTAATTGTATCATGCTCTATAGTGTTGTATCTTACATCATATATTGTCTGTAATCATTTTCTGCCAAAAGCTACAACGCCATCTAAAGTTTTGTTGACTCTGTATTATGTGCTGGACATAAATAAATATCGTGTAATTTTAACCTCCAGTGGTATCATTAAATCAAAAATTGACAGAATGTGCAACAACCAGATTCCACAGCCTGTGAACCTGGTAAATAAAAAAAAAACATTGTAAAAGTTATTCAGAAGTACTGATTTTTAACAGTTGTTTTAAATATTTCTTTGTACTTCAAGGTATTGTAAAAGTGTTTTTATTCATATTTTAACTTTGCTTATTGCTTTATGTCAGTCTTATGTAATTTCTTTTTGTCAGCATTCATGAGGCAAGCCCTGCTGTATTGTGTTATGACTGATCCTAAAGTGATTTCTAACAACCCATTAGTCTAATTTGCTGAGTCATTTTCTAGTTTATATCCTCTCATGTTGACGCTTGTCATGCATTAAACCAAAAAGCCCATCATCCCGGTGACTGATCCATCATATGCGCTTTTTATGTTTCCCAGGACACCAGGAAATTTCTGCAGCAGCTGTTAGTCCAAAGCCAGTTCTCTCTGGGCTGTGCGCTCAGCTGCAGTCTGCACTTTCTCCACGAGGGGGCGTCCCAGCGCTGGCTGTGCCTCCTCCTGGCAGCAGGGCTCAGCTGGTTCCTGGCGAGGCAGGCGTCAGGCCTCCTGCGTCACGTCTCTGCTCTGTACAAACTGCACAGCTCACAGAACTACTGCGGCATCTGCATCAGCCTCCTGACGTCAGGATGGCGCCTGCTGCCGATGCTCTGCAGGGCTATGACCATTACCTTCTTTGTGGCCATGCTGGCTGGTGTGTCAACCATCAACCAGCAGTTCCTCTCTGCAACGGAGGCCCTGAGGTTCTGGACCCCCCTGACTATCTGCTACACACTGTTGGTGGTGTACATGCAGGGTGAGGGGCACAGTCAAATCAAGCCAGAGGGTCCATCCATTTATTTCCCTGAAACATTTTATTTTATTTTTTTGGTCCTGCAGAGGAGCAGCATAGTCTGCCTAGCAGCCAAGCCGTCTTCAACACGGTCGTGGTGCGTCTCGGGGGTCTGATGGTCCTGATGCTGACTGTGGGGCGCTGGGCTGACGTGCTCCACATCCTGATGTGCTTCCTGGGTGAGGCCAGCTGTCTGCTCCCAGCCAACGACCTGCTGGATGCAGCGTCCTCACAGGTCAGTCAGAATCAGCACACACACACACACACGTCTCTCCACAGAGAAAAACTAAACTGGGGCAGGATATCAAACTGGGTCCCAGGACGAGAATAAACTTCTAAAACTTGTATTCCAGGAGGAGCAGTTTTAGGATCCCGAAGACAGATTTGGGTCGGAGGAATCTTTAACTCAGAAAATTGAGCCCATTTGTCTTCCTGCTGTAGCTGTATTCTGCTTGTTGAGTGTTTTTTTTTTTACTTTTAATTTAAAAATAATACAAAGCACATGAGAAAGCTGCAATTTATTGTGTTGAATTTGAACAGACTGGATATTTTCTGATGGTAAAAAATAAAAACAACAACATAGCTATGTTGAAAAAACAACATTAGATACTAGTATAAGTTAGATCCTCCTTTTTACCATACCAGCATAAGGACAAGATATCCAAATCAGCCATAACATTATGACCACTCATTTAACAACAGCCTACATTTTGTAACTTTTGAGGAGAGGCCTCTTGTATGTTTAGCAGATTGTAAGAATGAGCATTTTCTCATTACTCATTTTACCCTTCAGTGGTCGTATTGTTATGTCTGTTTAATATTATCTTTAAGTAACACAATTATTGTCCGTCAGTCTGGTAAAACAGCTGTCTTCTGTCTCATATCACACATCATAGTATGTGTTGTGCGCACACAGGATGAAGAGGATTTTACAGAATATGCAAGAAGAGATCGTCGACAGAAACCCCGGATACACCAGAGGGAGCGTCAAAGATAGCAAAACTACTCAAAACATAAGATTCTTATTTTTCTATCAGGAAAGCTTTCCTCCAAATCTTCTGGAAACATGTTTGCAACAACCATACAAGCAATAATGTGTGCATTTACTTTGGGGATGTATAAAAATAACCTCCACCTTATTTTTAGTTCATTAACAGTAAAACTTTGCAGCTCTGAGGTTTATACAGGTTAACTTTTAGAATAATGCTGTCATGTAAACTAGCAGGAAGGTTCTCTGACCCTGACTTTCTTTGTGTGGCTTTTTGGCACAGAAAAAATACAGGTAAAGGTTCAGATATTGTGTATTCTATATTTCTGTTTACTAGTGTTAATGTTGTTAATATTATATATATATAAGAAACACTGTTTTTAAACGTTTTGTATTAAGACCTAAAACTCACAATGTAATGAGTTTGAGTTTAAGCCATAAAAAAAAAACGATGCACAGAGATATTCCACAGAAACATATGCAAACCCACAGCAACACGTTATATTTTTGCATTTATTGTGAAACTTACAAAAAAAAAACACGGTATAAAAACGCTTGTAAAGTTTATGTTTTACCATAATAAACAGTAAAATTAAACACTTTACCAGCTAAACTCAACCCATGTAAATAACAAAACAGATTTATTTACAACGAATAAAGTTTACATTAAACACCTTCAGCAGAAGATAAACTTGTTTTATTAGTTTTCTAAGCGGGCCTGTTTTGTTTTTGTTAGTCGTCTGGTTGGACGGAGAGGTCAAAATGGCTGCCGACCGTCGTTACTGCCGTTAGTCTCACAAAATGGCGTTAGACAAAGAAAGAGCCGGACTACAGCAAATGGCCCCGTTGATTATTTAGTGAACCCGAAACGACGAGTCAAAGCAAGATATCCGTATTAACGCGCAGTGCTTGGGCTGATGACATCGAACCTGATTTCTACAACACCTCACGGACATTCATGGGACGTCCGTTACCGTCTTTGTTGACGGTACTGAAACCAGGCCTCGGCTCTTGTGACAATTCATGTTTTCTGACACCCACATCGACTTAAATCCACATTTGACAGACATATATTCCACGAGAGCCTTTTTGATACATGATTCCCGTCATTCCTTCACAAAAATTACAGGATGGGGGGGTAGCACATGAGCCTGATGGTCCAGTTTCCAGAGTAAATCCCAGGTCTGAAAAGCACGGATGAAATTTAGTTTTGGTGTCTAGTCGATCCACCAAAATAGGAAATTGTACTCCCATGGGTTTAATAGATTTTTTTAATAGAATAAAGTTCCACATCAGGACGCTTTCTGCAGACAGGCGGAGGACGTTCTCCATACACAGCCGACTACGGCGAAGCTGCTGAAGTGACTGAGCTTCTCGTCGCCTCCTATGGAGAGTTCCAGACTGTTCTGTCCTCCGCTGATAGGCACACTGAGCGCATGCGCACAACACGTTTGCCTGTCATCGCTGCGCCTTAACGCATGCGCATTTCAGTCTTGTGTCTAGATGCTTAATATAGTAACAAAAGCAGAATAATGTTGTGCCATAGATACAGAGCTTTTTTCAAAAATATTTCTTCATAACAACCTGCGACATTTAGCTTGAGAATGAGATGTGAACACAACGCAGCAAAGTGTCAATGAAGAATAAGTTCACTATTTGTTTGAACTAGAAATATTGAGGCTACATTGAGAAAATACCATTCATATTTCATTAGCAAGCATAGCGAAATATGCATAAACGATTTTTACTTTACCTTTCATCAGTGTCTACGACAACACTGAATTTGGACTTTTGGACATTCGCCTGAGTGTTTTCTGTTACTTATTAGCTTAAAAGAGAGCACAGACCTGGTCAAAGTTCTCAACTTTACAGTCCTTTGTGAACTTTGTTTGTCCTGCAAGACATAAAGCACTGCATAAACAGCTTACCAAACATATTAAGAAAGAGAGAAACTTAATAAAAAAAACAAACCACATAAAATTGTTTTGTATTATTTTTTATTTTACTGTGTTATCTGTTGTGTTGCTGTTCAATACTTTGTTAAAATAAGACTAGTTTACTGATTGTTCATTCAAAAAAAAGTCACACTACTATTTTTTTGAGAGATCTTTATTGATTTAATGATAAACAATAAAGAGGTGTAACATCAGTTCACAGACATGTAACAAAGATTTAATCAGCCACAAAACTTTGCTTTATATCTAGTTTTTGGGATTTTTGCTACAAAAAAATGATTTTTTTACGAATGACACAACATTCTTGTCTTGAACACTTGGTTTTTAGGATTCGTCATTTACGAATTATTTCAAATTTCTTAAATCTAGCTTGTGAGCAGAGTCCAGTTTGGAAGCTGTGGTAAATTGTCAGCTGTTCTACAAATAAGTTACAAACAAACAAAATATAATTTTAAAAGGTAACAAAATCAACAGCTCTTACATTTGATTTTCAAAATATTGTTCATGTATTGAGTTGGGGTGAGGGCAGATGAACCAAAATGTGAACAAAAAGAGGCTAAGATCTTAAAAGATGCAGCTCTCCTCTTGCAGCCCTCCTTCTCTGCCCTATGCTGCTGTCACATGATGAGCATAAACGTATTCATGTGCTTCACACGCAACTTAAACATGAATTTTAATTAGCCGCTCTCACAGCCAATATTCAGCGTAGCTACTCCCATCAGCTGCTTTCATAAATATATGTGCACAGCCTGCTTAATCCAGACTGCACATTTAATAATGATGGGAAAATCAGACTGTCAGTTAAACTGTCTACAGGTATAATAAGCTCAGAATATAGTTACTGGCTGTAACTCCACTTCTCTGTAAGCTTCATCACTTTAGGTCAGATTCACACAGCCTGATGAAGATGGGACTGTTCTACCTTCACAGGCCTCGCTGATTCTGTTTCCTGATGGATTGGATGAGCTGCAGCTTCATCTCCTTATGTCTGTCAGGTGCAATGAAAGCCAAACTGGCTGTAAAAATAAAAAAGGCCATGTGTGCAACAGAGAAAAGGATGGCATCAGACAGCATGTTGCTCTGATTCTGCAACATGATTATTAGAAAGCAGACACTGAGATGATACAACAATAACTCTTTGTGGTCAGTGTTAGTGAGATATGGAAACAACAGTGGAACAACATGAGTCAAAGGGGCTATTCACTTTTTTTATCTCAGTTTTTCTTTTTGAGAAGTACTTTTATTTTCACTGAGAAATTTTTTTTTATTCAGAACTCTTATTATCTAAAGGTATGGACACCTAAATATTTAGGATAACCACTGGGAAAGTCGTCTCTTTAAATAGACCTGTGATTAGTAGAAGGTGAAACTTTAAGGCATGAGAACAACAGTCAAGCAGAGTTTAAAAAGTTTGATTCCTCTCAGACTCATAAAAAATATAGAGACTTTTTCAAAACAATCCAAAACCATCTATGGCCTGCTTTAGTTTGGACAAAGATAGTTCCCAAATTTCTCAGGTACTAACCCATAAAATAACACCAGAGAGCTGAGACCTTGACTACTGCTAGTTAAAGTACATATAAGCTATTTAAAAAAGAATATAGTTACTCTAGTACCCCATCCAGCAGTAATACCTTTTACCTTTTGTCACAATTGGTGAAAATCCAGTTACATTTGTTTTTCTGCAGACCATCTCAAGATCCGTTATTATCGGTCCACAAATCCCACTTAGAGAGCCACCCAGCCCCTGAACAAAATAGTAACTATAAGCCAAGTATTCAAGTATAAGCATGTTTATTAAGGGAAATGCAATATTATTACCATCCTTTTCCGTTTTCTCCAAATAATTTGGTGTTTAATTAAAAAAAAAACTTAGTTTTGCTGAAGCAGTGCAAAAAATACAACAAGGTTGTTCCCCAAGGTAGAACTTAAAAAATAAACACATGAAATGAGCAAATATGTAGGAATAAATGTAATATTCCATATTCCAAACTCACACTCTGGTAAAGAGATAACCGATGTTGGATAAAATAATAGATAGATTTATTGTTTTGTGCGTCCCTGAAGTAGGTTCGGGGTGCAACGACGCAAAACTTTAGTTCCACCTGTTCCATGTTCCAGCCTGGAAAAACCTAAAAACACCAACTGAGCAACGCCGCGCCCCCACAGATTGAGAACTACTGACCTACACAGACTAATGTAGGTCAGCCATGCAACTCCAACCTACATTTGTTGTGTTGATTCAGCTGAGTACTTTGTTTACACTGAATGCAGACCCGCGTTTTGTAATTTAGTCCAGTACATCTGGAAAACTACTGGAGTAAACTCTGTCAAACCTGAAACGTCTAATATAGTCCAGGATGGCCTTATTTATGTTTGAATTCTGACTTTGCATTGAGTGCCTTTAACGTAAGCCTGATTATTGATTCTGATCAGTTTGGAGCTGGATCCTAAACACCCCGATCAGTCAATCATTTTGGACTGAGGTTACGTTTAGTGTATTATTTTTAAAAAGGGGGGTGATTTATAAAATAATTTTACAAATGCAGGCTTTAGTTTGTATGCAAACTGCTTCACCTTGCAGTAGTGATGGGATCCTCCTGTGAGCTTCTCGGATGTCAAAGCACCAACGTTCAGCCAGGGGTTTTCTCACGCATGCGCACGGGGGGTGTGAATGGGGAGAGAGAGAGAGAGAGGNGGGGGGGCAGAGGAAAAAGAAGTTCACACACAAAGCCACGCCTGCGCGGTGTGCCTCTCATTACAAGCGAAGTTGCTGCATCTTTTTAGGAAGCTACACGCTTTCTTTCGACACCCAAAGGTCGCATGGTGTCAGGGACGCGCCTAGTCACGGGAACTGACCCGGGGTGTGTGTGTGTGAGAGAGAGAGGGGGGGATGCGCGTTCACGAGGAGGCGCAGGCGCGCGCTTTAACAGTGAAGAGTACCAAACAGCGTGCGGGGATCCAGCCTAATGGTTTACACTGGGTCACAACGAGCAGTCAATGATTGGCGTCAACTATTCCGCCTTCTCCGCCTGCGTTGGCTCTGCGGACCTTTTGTATTTTGCACGCGGGGAAACTGACACCGACAACCCATCTGTATGATCGGGGAGCAGGAGCACGCAGTATGGTCCGGGAAACCAGACATTTATGGGTGGGAAATTTACCCGAAAATGTGCGAGAAGAGAAAATCATCGAGCACTTCAAGCGGTGAGTAAAAAGCGGCAGATGTGTTTGGAGATGTGTGTGTGTGTGTGTGTGTGCGCGCGCACGGACAGCATCTCTCTGCTTTCTCTCTATGTGTGTGTGTTGTGTCACATTTTAGTTAAGTCGGGATGAAGCAGGAGGTTCCCCTCGAAGCAAAGTCCCATTTGGCAACTGTGCCATATAAGCAACATTTTGCTTGCGCGCGTGTGTGTGCGTGTGTTTGTGTGTGAGAGTGTGTGAGAGACGGCAAACAGCACGGCTCAGCTCGGTGACATATGGTTTTGCCATTCCGCCTCCGTCACTAACTTATTGGCTGATTTGTTCGTTTTTCTGTTGAGTGGTTTCCAGCCAGCCAGCCCACCTTTGGTCCCGGGCACTACGAGGAAAACACAGCATGCAGCCAGTCAGTGTAAACAAACTTCAGCCTATTTGGAGAGCTGCGAGCCTCACAATGCATTTCCCAGCCTGGATCTTTTTTCTTTTTTCTTTTTAAACCAGACACGCGTTAAAGCTCCGCGTCTGGTGCTTCATTTGACTTCCTATCAGCCCTCTGCACAAACAGTGATGCTTGTATGCCAGAGTGCAGCTTTTTATTTTATTGTGTTCGGGGAGGAAAGAGGCGGATTTTGTGTCTCGAACCTAAGCCGAGCAGCCAAACAAGCCTCCCACCCCCCACCCCCCCAACCCCCCCAGAAGTGACGCGACATCGCGCCGCAGCTTTGTTGCAGTCAGGAGCGGAGCGGCGCCGCTGACGCGCGCGGCTGATGCGCACCGCTGCTCGGCTGCTCGGCCGGGCGGCAGCGGGGCTCCTCCGCCGCTTCTGCTCACTTGGTGCGCAATAAATGTGCGTGCCACACACACACACACAAACAACAACCCGCGTTTCCTCCCGCAGCCGCTCGTCCGGCTCTCACTCAGCCTGCAGCGCGATGCGAGCCGAGCCGAACCGAGCCCGACTCTTTAACGCATCGTTTTGTTTGTCTGCTCGCTTTAAAGCAGTCCCTTTTCCCTCTTTGAGCTGAGCGGCTGTTCTCAGGCTGCTGCTGCTGGAGCACACCGAGCCCCTTGTGCCATTTTGTCGGCTTTTGGCTCTTTGTTGTCTTCCCTGGACTGAAAAAAATGTAAATATATGTGTGTGTGTATGTGTGTGTGTGTTGGCTATCACGGTGGGTCTGCGCGCTCTCGCCTCCCCTCTTTCTCTCGGCTGTCAAGGAAATAGCAGCCCGCTTCTCTGTGCGCGCATATGTGCTGGAAACCAAGCTCCCCCCCAAACACGATTCTACCTGAACGTGGCTTTGTGTGTGTGTGTGTGTGTTTCAACTGGCCGCCATGTCGGAACAAAGCAGCTAAGCGCCTATAATATTATAATAAATATAAATGTGGGCTTCAGAGTACCCGCAGAATGAATATCTGAAGGGGGGGGGATAACGCAGTGATGGCTGATCCCTGCAGCCCGGCAGACTCCGCGCACTGATGAGCTGCCTGCATTCCGTTTTATTTACACAATCCCTGGTATGATGTGCGTAACGATATGGTATTTTTTTGGGTGTGGGGTGTGTGTGTGGGGGGGAATTGTTGACTGGCAGCCTGCTATTGCAATAGCAGCGAGAGGAGGAGGAGGAGGAGGAGGAGGAAGGGGGGGGGGGGGG
>NC_051437.1:23883876-23959411 GCF_001649575.2 Kryptolebias marmoratus
GGGGGGGGGGGGTGCAGGCGAGTCATTTTGAGCATGCCACCTCAGCTCCTGCGTTCACCCAGAGGTAGTCAGGGTATGCAGGTGCATGACAGCCCCCAGTGTGTGTGATAGAAGTCACTGAAGATGGGGGACGGCAGAATGAGTAAGCAGTGAGAACAGCTTCTCTAAAATGGCGTCCGGGGCTGTTCAATGAATGTTGGGAACTGGCCGTGCCAATAAATTTATGGGCACCCTGCTACCGCCTTCTCCCAAACAGCCAAAATACATCGCAGGATTCTTTTTTCTTTCTTTTCAAAAAGAATCAATGCAGAAAGATGACAGCAAGCTTTGCATCACCAAGGGCTTGCATTTTGTTTTTTTTTATTTTTCTTTAATTAATCCATCACTTGAAGAAATATTTTGTCATTTATAAGTTTAAGAAAATTAGATGCTGGTTCCCATTTATCAAAACTCCTTATTTTCCAAAAGGTGTGTTGCCAGTATTGACAATGCACTAAAACAGCAACAAGAACACACCTTAGACTGACTGAATGTGGTTTGCTTCACATATGTTTAAGTTTGCTCAGCCACCTGTATGTTTTAAATGTCACAAACCTGAACACTGCATTCATGTCAGGTGAACAAAAGAAAATTCCCTTTAGTCAATCTATCATGGGATTTTTTTCTTCTTTTCTTTTTAAGTGAATATGCATTTATTAACATGCCATGTTCCAAGGTTCAGGTCTAGTTGCTGGGTTACTGTTGCCTTGAAAGAACGAAGCACAGAGTAACCAAACCACCTTACCTCCCACTCCTCCACACACACACACACACACACACACACATGGCCTGACATTGACATTGGATATCAGCACTTTGTGGTTTGCAGACGATGTCGACATCTGTGAATAAACGAATAAACTGCTATTAAAAGAATGGAAACTGAACATGTTTGGTCCACGAGCACAACAAGAAATTTGCATGTGTAAACCTGGTGATCACCATGTGTCTCCTTTGTTTTGCACTTTAGATATGGACGAGTGGAGAGCGTCAAGGTCCTGCCCAAGCGAGGCTCAGAAGGAGGAGTCGCAGCCTTTGTGGATTTTGTGGACATTAAAAGTGCTCAAAAGGCTCATAATGCTATTAACAAGATGGGGGACAGAGACCTGCGCACTGATTACAATGAACCAGGAACAATTCCTAGTGCAGCCAGGGGGCTGGACGATAGTCTGTCCTTAGGCTCACGTGGCCGGGATGTATCAGGGTTCACAAGGGCGACTGGGGGGGCTATGTATGGGGCCCCCACGTCGCTTCACAGCAGAGATGGACGCTATGAACGCAGGCTAGACGGGTAAGTGGAGAACTATTCTCTGAAGGCAGGGAAAACCGTGGTTTGTGATAAATACCTTCGCTCTAAGCATCTTTCTACCATCTAATCATTTGCCTATTTGGGGGTCAAAGTGTAGATCAAGAGTTTATGGGCAGGATTTAAATTCTATATGGATCCACTCCAAGGTTCTTAGAGTTTACAGGTAGAGATTGATGTATTTCTTCAAATGAAAGCATGTTTTCACATGAGGGTATTTTGTTACTTAACTGAGTAGTTAGTAGCATGAAAGGGGATTTTGTTTGTGATCTTAAACATTTCTCTGAGGTGGATATCTCAGTTGTGGAAAACACGGGGCAAAGATTGGATATCGTAAAAAAAATTTCCCAGGATTATTGGAGATTGCTGGAGAGAGAATAAAAAAAGGGAGAAAAAGGGAGTTAAAGAAAAAGAGAGAGTGGTCCAGCGGCCATCCCTGGGATTCCCCTAATCTGGAATTACGTGCCCTGTTCGATGGATTAATTTCACCCATTCTTCCTCATGTAACAAACCAACCAAGACACCAACACACATCACATGTATACGACTCCATTGTTTGGATTAGTCTGGTTTGGTTTCTCTTATCGTGCCCTCCTCGTGGAGGTGCTGACTTCACTCGTTGGTTGGAGTCATGTGGATAACCTACACAGGATATTTATTCCTCACTGTTGGATTAATAATGGCCAGACGCGTGAAGAATATGCCTTCATGCTAAAGGTATGGGTTGCTTTTTTCCCCTTTTTTATTTATTGTTTTTGTTTGTTTGTTTGATTTGGGATTATATCTAATCAGGGCATTGCAAATTGAGCATTGGGAGACCTCTACTGATGATCCACTTCAGTAGAGACAATAAAACAAGTGAGCAAAAGACCTTTTTTTTTGTCCCCTGCCATTTTTGTGGAGATTATTTTGACTTATTTTTTATGTTTTTAACTGAGGATCAGCCAGGACTACATTTGGATCGTACAAATCTAAGAAACGTACTGGAAATTATGACTGGAAAGCTTAATGGAGATAACCTACGTTGTGTTTGTGGATTAATACATCCCATTCCTGTTTGTGGAACTATAACTAAACGATGGATACAATTACAGAACCAGAGAACTAAGTTGGACCTGAAATGCATTTCTATTGACTGAGCCCCAGTTTGGACAGATTTTCCTTGAGAAGGACATGAACATCCACAAGACTCAGAGCTGTTATGGGATGAAAGCAACGCTACTATGAACTTAAATCTGGATTACTCTTACAAGACATCGTCTATATTCCTGATCTGCGAGGTCAGATTCCCTTCACCATATAAAAGGACTTTATGGATGTGGACAATCTCATTAGGGTGGATATTCAGAACTTCTCAAAAGACTTTGTGAGACTTTATTTTTCACTCTTACAGTACTGTTGAAGGATTGTCTCCGTGAAGATGTGCTCGTGGATTTCATTATTTTGCTGGACTCAATGGCAACACCCCACTCCTACACATTTTCATGGATATGGGAAAACGTTCTAGCTCGGATTCATGCGAGTTCTTCATCGTTATCCTCACAAAGGCGGACAGTCCTGCTCATCTGAGGAGATGAGTTCCCAGCCCTGAAGATGAGGATTACACTTTGAAACCTGAAATTTGTGCTTCAGATTTTTCCCCCCTCCTCCACTCAACAATTTTTTGCCCAATTTTTGCTCACAAAGTTCTATCTCCCTAAATTGTATTTGGAATTATAGGTCAAGTTACCACTCTCTCAAAAGGTTGGTATGTCCTGCCCTGTATATTTTAGCTGTCCTCTCTAACCCCCTAGTTTGAACCCTTGTCTCTCTCCATTTTCCTCACTAACCAAAGTAGCTGGTGCATAGACCTACTGCTACCTAAATGTTTACATGCAGAAGTTTGTATCTGACCTTGTATTGTTCTTTTTTTTCCTACCTATTACTTTACCCCACCCTCAGCTCCTGCCCCCCCCCCGCTTTCTTTTGTTTAATAGACCCATAATGCAGCTGTTGATAAGGAATCCATATAAAAAACAAAATAAAATGGCCTTGATTCAAAAGCAGTTTTGAGCAAAAAAGACAAATCATATATTTCTTATCCTTAAATTTGCTATAAATGATTTGAAATATGTGTAAACATTGCGCTGAGGGTCTAATGGTTAATAATTAGGATTCCAGTTTTAAAAGAATACATTTTAGTTCTTGTTAAAACAATATTTTTTAGAATTTTTTTTTATTATTTGAAGCTGGTGTTTTTTAAAACATCTCAAAAGCTCGTTATGTAAAATTTAAATCAAGTTTAATATAATTTTGTGCTTGATTAGTAATAAAAGCTTACAAGTGTGCTCAAAATTATTGAAAACTTGCTTGATTTTGGTCTTCGTTATACCTAATTTTAAACGAGAAGTCCAAAACTGAATAAACAAAGTTTGGGAAATCAATGAGGCCCAAATACATTATAAACAAAATCATTTATTTTTTAAGCAAACTGTATATTTAGATCAATAAAAATGGTAGAAACTGTATAACTACGAGTATGTTCCACAATGCAGCAACAATTTTGGAATGTTTTCTTTCGTTTATTGGGAGCAAACTTTAAAATTAGATTTTTAAGCATAAAATGCAAATCAAAGCTTTAGAATTATTCCTGCATAAACTGTTATTGTTTTATCATTTTCTTTCCATTTATACTGTTTGTTTTTAATCCACTTAGTTCCAAGTTTTATTATACGCCATAAATTAACATTGCAACTCTTCCAATGCACAAAATTGTCAATTTGATGGATTACATGATTACCGCAAAACAAACACTCCTTTTTGTTAGAATATTATTTTTAAATCTTACTATTATAGTTTGTGATTTTGTGAGGACAACAAGATACTCAGTCAGTTAATCTGTTCATGGCTAAAAGATCTTTTGTCAGTAACAGTGTACAACACTTTCACATGATTCTGCGTGTATTTCACCCATGTGACACAGCCGACGTATATAAGGCTCCTTTTTGTCGTGCCGCTGGATTGCATCCTCATAAATATGCTGCTCACATAATCCCAAAAACAGTTGATGTGCTTAGCATGCGCCGGAGCAGACTAATAATCACACACTGATGGAAATTCTACCCCAAAAAAGGTCTAACTGAATTATTTTTAAGCTCTATGAATAATGTAGAACCGGATTTGTGTGAAGTGAAATTGAAGGGTATCTGGTGAGCCTGCGCTACCAAATTAGCATTTTGGAGAGCATCTGGGGGTCAAGGTAATCCATCAATTTCACAGCAGACATCCTTATGCTATAGATGTTATTCATGAATCCAGCACACAGACGACTGAATCAAATAAGCTGAAGCAGAATTTGCTCCTGACCCATTGTTGCTTTTATATTTAGTGCAGAAAAAAGATGTTGTGTTAGTCCCTTAAACCAATTTACCCTCAACGTCTGGGCCACCACATGAAGTTCTTACAGTCTTTTGTTCCGTATGTGCAATTACCTCTAAAAAGAAGAGTAATTGCGAGGCTTTTTAGGCCTTAAAATTTTTTATTTTTTTTGTGTCAGACATTTTATTCTAAAGATTCTCCCTTCACCCACATTACAAACAACAATCAGGAAGGGTTTATGGTTTTAGTGCCAACGGTGACTCTTAGAGGATCTTTGAAGTCAGCCAAAGTCCTCACAACGCTGGCAGTAAAATGTAGGTGTCGGGTGCAAAGGTCAGGCTGAGCATTTTAAGAAACTCGTCAATCATTTACCAACCCGTTTTTCAGGATGTCACAGGGCACCAGTGACAAAGAGAAAGAGGTTTATGTTTTATATCAACTGAATAATGCAAGGAATCAACTATCTTCTATTTTAGAAATGAAATTCATAAAAATGTTAATCTAAATTACTAAAAAAATAAACTGGACCATTGGTCCATTCAGTTTCAACTCATTGAAAATTGGGTTAAATCCCATCTAACTAGATGTTCTTAGGCTTAAATATTTCACCTGGAAGATTCCGTTTCCACACAAGAGGAGAAAACAGAAAGGTGAATCCGTCAAAGGAAAATGCTGGACTTTGGAGCTGCTGCTACAACATTACACTTCCACTCTAATCAATAAAACCGGCTACAGTGAGAGCAGCCCCTAAGTGGTGCTGATGCACCACAGAGATCCACTCTGCAAGTGTAAAAATAGTCCAGTCTTCTATTTGTGTTTTTATACATAATTGTTGGAGCCCGTTTACATAGACACTGGTTAATACTGGCCTACATGTTTTTTTAAAGCTCAGCTGTTAGTATATAGGTTGCTGACGCTGTTTTTTCCTGCTGGTTGCTGAGAACCTTTTATACTTTGCATACCCTAATTTGATCTGAAGATGGTACTCAAGGCACGCAAATTTTATGGCAAATTTGAAGACTTAATTTGTCTTTACGGGTTCAAAAAAAAAAACAGAAGGTGCATAAAGCAAAAACCACTTGACTGGCTCGCCGTAAGGGAACCATCTGTGGACAAATGTTCAGTGAAAGCAAAGAGGTTACTGTAGTTACTATATTCTGCAAGAATTATTTAAAAAATGCCCTTTTTGTGAGGAATGAGGGTTGGCAGGACGTAGTGACTTGAAGAAGAAAGTAGTACATGTTCTGTAAATGTTATACGTTGAGTCTTTTATCTCTATGCAGAATAAAACCCTACATCATTGAAGCTTTCTATTGAAATCAGGCTCACAGCATAAGACTAACCTTCTGCTAGTATAAACAATAAAATGTACTGCACATGCAATTTCTGGTTGCACCACTTCAGTTCCTTTAGGCGTAGGACTATAGGACCACGTGAAAATACGAATGATATTACCACATTTTAAATTTTTATTGCCTTTTATATAAAATAACATGGAAAACTATTATTTTAATGAAATGCCATTTATCAGGATTATGCAGTAAACTTTTTGAAATAATGTTTACAATTGTGCAGTTAAGTCTTGTACAAGATTATTCAAGATATAAACCATATGAAAGCTGTCATTTGTTTTCGTCTGATATGAATTTCTATTTTTTTTAAACCTCTTATTATAACTAAATAAAGAACTAAACACCCTCTTCTTTAAAGTACCACTTTAATGAGGAGTTTAAGTGTGTTTGTATTAAATTATGTTTGTCCTAGTGTTGGAACACCACGGCTAATTTTTGATTATAATTCGATCTAAATTCAAACAGCAGTAATTGCTGTCCTGTCCCGCTCATTATGGTGCGTTTAGTAATATGACTGTTGTAATGACTCAGCAGTTGTAATACCAAATTAAACTCTGACTGCTGTATTTAGAAAGAGGAACAGAATGTTCCAATTACAACAATTTCTAATGTAGATCCTGACAGATAAGTTTCAGATTTTAGGAAAACTGGTGGTTTCAAAATGTGTAACGTTATAAATCTCCAAAAGCCTTCCTCAAAGCATCTCAAATGGAAGATAAATCACCTCAAAAATTGTTTATTTGTAGTTGCTAAACTTTGCATTATCATACTGACAGTCTGAGAGCACATATACGTTCATTACTTCTGTAAAACCTAATCTTTCATGGTTGTCTGTAATATATCCAGTTAAGCCCTGAGTTATACTGCAGACTTTAGTTTCTAAAAATCCCACCTAAATGTGCTATGTTGATTCTTTTTACAATAACAGGCTTCTTCTTAGCAGTGACCTCAGTATTTTCTTCATTGTTGAAAGGCCTCCATATTCAAAGATAATCAGTTTAAATAATTTATTTATCTCAAAGTTGATAGAAATGCATAAAAAGGCTTAGACTCACATAATGGTAGAGGAAGCTGATAAACTGGATTTCTAAGTCAAAAGCAATAACATATGAACAACCTGATTCTCACCATTGAATTATTTAACATCCCTTTTTATACAGTAGGTAGCTCAATAAGGAGTTTCCCCCTAAGATGCCAAAACTCTCTTAAACCCTCTCAAGCTTTTAGCCACGTCTTTCCCTGTATCTAATTACAACAAACCCACAAGAAACCTGTTAATTTTGTTTGTCCACTGTCTGATTTCAGCACCTGTCTTGAATGATTGAAGTGTAACTGCAACGTAACCTGCTCCTTCTTCATGTCTGCTAGGAGCGCTGAGAGTCGGGATCGGGCGTATGATCACAGTGCCTACGGACATCACGAGCGTCCTGGTAGCAGTTTCGACCGCCAACGGCACTATGAAACGGAATATTATCGTGACGCAAGAGAGAGGACTCTGAGCAGCGCTGGAAGTGGGTCTGGTACCGCCAGTGGAAGCGGTACAACCGTACCTTCAGGAGTCAGTGGAGCTATAGTTAGCGCTGTCGCTGCAAGCACCGGAGCTGGTGGATCAGCAGGGGGATCGACGGGAGGCACTGGAGGATCTACGTCCAGTGGGGTTGGATTCTACCGCTCCCACAGCAGGAGCCCTTGTCGCTTTGAGACACCGGAGCCTCGCTATGAGTCTCGACCCAGAGAACCGTTTACGTTGGCCAGTGTGGTTCACAGGGACCTTTACCGGGAGGACCGGGGACGGCGTGGGGACAGGCCCTACCGCCACAGTCGTAGCCGGTCTCCACACTCAACACATTCACGAAATCCCTCTCCTCAGAAACTGGTGAGTCAGGCTACCCGTCCCCCACGCTCCCACAGCGGGTCAGGATCCCGGAGCCGCTCCTCCAGTTCGGACTCAGTCAGCAGTACCAGCAGCAGTACAAGTGGCAGGTGAGTGTAGCTTCATAATGCATTACTTCTCTCGCTTGTAGCTTCCCTTTTTGTGTCCAATTCTGTCCTTTTTAATCCAAACCAACCTCTACGCATGGAACTAAACCAAGATTTTAAGATCAACAACGATTATTATGTCTTCCTAAGAATGTTTTATCAGCTGCAGTGGCCTCATGCAGTTACGCAACATATTTTAAGTTGACACCACATTTTCTAATACGATGTGCGAGATGTGGAAAATGTAATTTCTGCAAGTGGTTAGCTGAGTCTCATATCAGGAACAGAATCTTGTGCAGCAGTCATCAGTGCAGAAACTAGATTACATCATTAACCATTTCAGTATGTTAGATCCCCTGATACTTTGACGATGTCTCAGTTTTCTGCAGTACGATAAAATCTTTAGTAATGTGATCACAAAACTTTTATTTTTTGTCTATATTTAGTATGTCAAATGATGTTCATTTTTGTAGTTGGTTGGGTTTTACATTTTAAAAAACCTATCCGATGAACTGGTCAAGTTTAACACAGTGGGTTTCTTCCACTGTTTATTAATATAGTTACATTTTTCAAGGTTCCTCCCAACAGGTTATACATGAACTTACATGTTAGGACACACCAAGCCTGAAAAGATTACTATATGACACACACCCTTTTTGCTTTTTTGTTTCTCTGCCCTTCTGGTATGTTCACAAGTGAAT
This sequence comes from Kryptolebias marmoratus, assembly GCF_001649575.2. NCBI lineage: Eukaryota > Metazoa > Chordata > Actinopteri > Cyprinodontiformes > Rivulidae > Kryptolebias > Kryptolebias marmoratus. The sequence continues at coordinate 23,892,612 of NC_051437.1, forward strand.
TATTCAAATAACAGGTACATAGTTTACAAGGTCATTGGTTGAGTAATGGGTTGGTGGTAGGAGTCAAAGCATGGGATATGATTGTTGTTACAGCTTTATTGGCATATGTTTTGCTTTTTGTTAAGATTTACATCTTGTTAGATTTGCTTTGCAAATCTCTCAACACGCTTAATTTATGTTTTTGCTTATCTTACCTTTGTAATGGTGGTGTTTAAGGATGTTTCTGGATTTCTTATCTAAAGCAGATAGTTGATCAATAATGTGACTCCTACACCATCTTAAATAAGCCACCACATCCATCAGCTTACTTTTGAAATATTTTAAATGCTTTAAGTTCATAATCATCCATCTCAAATGTATTATTTTAACTGTAGCATTGATTGAGCATTATAAATATTCTGTGTAAGTAATTAAGATGGATTGCTGATTTAGATTTCATGTCTTGCATTAAAACCAAAATGTATCATCCTTGACATGAGCAAATATAAATATTATAAATGAAACCAAAATAAATGTTTCATTATAAGAACCTGCAGCAGCAGCAGATCTCCATAGATGACTCTTCATTTAGTTGTCTTGTCCACGGCCAGCGTGTCTCGCAGGACTTTCACTTTTGTCAGGCCGTTTAATCAGGTTGCTTGGAATTTGACTTGCTAATTTAACCTTTTGTATTCGGTGCATTTCCACTGGCAGTAAACCTGATTATAGATTCATTCTGGATTTTTCACATAAATAATGCCAAAACATTAAAATAATCAAATGGAAGAGAACGCTCGGGTTTTAAACATGCCCATTTATGGGACTTTTCTCCCCTAGATGCCTGTTATTTGCCTCCTGTGCCTTTCCTATATATTCACTTTGTGTTTGGCTGCATCACCTCTGGACAAGGCTCTGAACGACATGTAGCGACACATGTGGTTTGATGAGGAAATGCTGTTGGGTGTGTGTGTGTGTATGGGGGGGGGGGGGGATTTCAGGAGACGGCTGCTGTATTTTTCTCACTGCCTACCTCTGTGTACGGGTAATTGCTCCCCCCCCTCCGTGAGATCCAGTTGGAACTGGAAATTTCTGGCCAGTGCTGGCTGCCTGCCCACTCCCACAGGCCAGGCTCCATCAGCAGCACTTCCGGGAGCGTCTGAGCACAGGAGGAGAAAGTGAGAAGGAAACAAACAGCAGAGGGGCTAGAAAGCCGAGACAGACATGGGAATCGTTTGAGAGAGAAGGTGCATGAGGCAGGCATAAATTTGCCGATCACGCAGATCTTTTTTTTTTGCACTCATTACCAGATGCGTTTCATAAATATGAAACGAGGAGGAAAGAGGTGTTTTTTTCCTGCTCAGCTGAAAAATGCTGTTTTTTAAAAAAACTAACAATATTAACAGGTCACATTGCAACAGCTTTTATGCAAATATTTTATCTCTATGCATTTATTATGAAATGCGTGTATAACGTTGCCTTTTCACAGCCATAATTTAGCTGTAACATTTTGTGCAGTTTTGAAAGAACAAGCAGATTGTGAGACCTTTGAATTAGTGTCAAAAAATTATATCATGCCTTTTTTATATGTATATGTAAAAGAGCACATTTATTACATCTATGAATGCTTTCTTAGGGGTGCAGCATTTCCCTTTTGAGAATGTAAATAAGTCTTTTAGATTGCTGAGCATGAGCTGAAAATATAATAAAAATAATCCTGACTTTATTGAGTTAAAAATACTAAGAAGAAAAAGATATTAAGGGGTACTTAAATTAGTCAAGGCACTAACAAAAAAAAACAAACACATTTTTTGTTCTGCATCCTTTATATCAGAAATAAAAGCTGAAGCTTGCTTCATCGTTTTAATCCATTTTCCTCTTTTGCTACAGCGACTCGAGCAGTAGCTCAAGTGACGACTCTCCAGCACGTTCAGTGCAGTCGGCTGCTGTCCCTGCACCCTCAGCTCTTGCGTTATCCTCCTTTGACAAGGATGAACCACGTAAAAGCTTTGGCATCAAGGTCCAAAATCTTCCTGTGCGCTCTACAGGTAGATAACATAGTTCTGTAAAAGGGATGTGCATTTATAAGCATGTTGTACTGTATTAAAAATAACCACCAACAACTCATTCGATAACTCGTTTTTGACTTGTTTTGCCTTTGGCACACTTTCCACAGATACAAGCCTGAAGGATGGTTTGTTTCATGAATTTAAGAAACATGGAAAAGTTACATCAGTGCAAATTCACGGAGCTTCAGAGGAGCGCTACGGGCTTGTCTTTTTCCGCCAACAAGAAGACCAAGAGAAGGCACTTGGAGCATCAAAGGGGAAGCTTTTTTTTGGAATGCAAATCGATGTCACGGCCTGGAATGGTCCTGGTGAGTTCTCATTTTCAACTGTACAGCCGAGACTATTATCAGATCAGCATGCTCATGCCACTTCATCTTTCAGAGACGGAAAGTGAAAATGAGTTTCGACCCTTGGATGAGAGGATTGATGAGTTTCATCCAAAGGCAACACGGACGTTATTCATCGGAAACCTGGAGAAGACCACTACTTACCACAACCTGCTTAACATTTTTCAACGCTTTGGAGAGATTGTGGTAAACTGCTATTTTTAGGTGGTTTAGAATCTGACTGGATGGCTAAAAAGTTTAGGATTACCATCAGTACTCACCATTTTTTTTCTTTCTTTTTCCCAAGGATATTGACATTAAGAAGGTAAATGGAGCCCCACAGTATGCTTTTCTACAATACTGTGACATTGCCAGTGTCTGCAAGGCTATAAAGAAGATGGATGGTGAATATCTTGGTAACAACAGACTAAAGGTGAGATTTATTTCAACCTCATTTTCAAGCTTTCCTTTACTCTACTACCCCATTTGTCCTCTTCTAAACTATACATAGCATAATTTATTATGTAAAAAATGTTGAAGGAAGGAGGAGCTGCTGACATTTTTATTTTATTTTATTTATTTCTAGCTGGGCTTTGGAAAGAGTATGCCTACAACATGTGTTTGGTTGGATGGATTAGCGTCAAACACCACAGAGCAGTTTCTTACTCGTCATTTTTGTCGCTATGGACATGTTGTCAAGGTAAGCTTGTTTATTTTTCTCCCCACAGTGGCCCATTGTTGCTTTTTAAAATCTAAGGAGTCCCCTTCCTTTTCTCCTGTGGCTGGCAGGTTGTATTTGACCGGATGAAAGGAACTGCCCTTATCCTTTATAACAACATTGAATATGCACAAGCTGCAGTAAAAGACACAAAAGGATGGAAGATAGGGGGCAGTAAAATTAAGGCAAGTAAAATATAGTTTTGCTCTGAAATTATGTTCTGAAGTATCAGCCGTAATCTTTATGCTCGATAGGCTGTAATATCATAATGCTTTTCTTTTTTTTCTCTGTAGGTGGACTTTGCAAATCAGGAAAGTCAGATGGCTTTTTATCGCTCAATGCAGGCATCAGGGCAAGATATACGAGACTTTTATGACTTTCTTTCTGAAAGAAGGTTTGCATACTTTTCCTTTAAAAACAGTTTTTTACCTCCGTACTGTTCAGTGCTTAAAACTACAATGATTTTGCTTTATTCTTTGCAGGGATGATCGGCGTACCCAGTATGAGTTTCAAACAGAAAGACAATATTATGAGAACGTACGGACATCTGGAACATACAGCGAAGATCCACGACGTAAATACCCTGCAAGAAGTCGAGAGTTTTACACTGATTGGGACCCATATCAGGGAGATTACTATGATTCACAATACTTTGATGACCCTCGAGAATATCGGGAATACAGAGCTGATCCCTATGAGCAGGACATTCGCAAATACAGCTATTTGCAACGGGAACGTGAAAGAGAAAGGGAGCGCTTTGAAACAGATCGTGGACGTGATCATGGCAGGAGGACTGTTGAGCGTAGCCAGAGTCCTTCTCACATTTCCACTCGTCGTCCTGTCAGCCCCACAGCATCTCCCTCACTTTCTGAAAGAATACCAAGTGATTCGGACCGGCGAATTTGTTGTCGGTCCTCTGAAAGGAGTGGGAGCTGCAGTTCAATCTCTCCACCCAGATTTGAAAAACTGGAAAAGGCCCGCTCTGAAAGATACAATAAAACGGAAAAACTGGAGAAAGATCGAGGTTTTGAGATTGAAAGAGGAAATCTGGTTGAAAAGGATAAGCGAACTGGTCGAAAAGATCGAGGGGACAAAGACAAAAGTGAGAAACAAAGACTTAAGAAGCTTAAAGTCACCTCACCTACAATACAGACATGTGAAACAGAGCCTGAACTTGAAAGAGATCTTAGCCCAGAGTCTATTCATCGAAGTAAGACCAGCAAAATTCCAAAGGAAAGCTCTAGTAAAGGAAGGTTGGACCTTCTGCCTTGTGTGGTGCAGTTAACACGAGTAAAAGAAAAGGAAGGAAAATTGGTTGGTCACGCAGTTCAAGAAAAACAAGTACAAAGAGCAGGAAGTAACAGTCCTAGATTGGCATCACCTACAGCTGACCAGAGAAGTCCTCCATTCCGCTCCGAATCATCAAAAGCTGACAAGCATGGAAAGACACCCAGAGACAAAACTATGCACAATCTAATGGAAGTTACTGAAAAAGATGGTAAAATCAAATCCAAAAAGCATGTGAAATCAGAAATTGAATTTGACAATACTGTTTCTGTGGATGTGGACCGTTTAGCGGCAAGAAAAAGACGTTTTGAAGATTCTGGGAGAACAGAAAGACAAAAGAGAGCTAATGAAGAGGATACTAGTAGATCTGGACTTTACATGCTGTGGAACAATACAAAAGAGACAGATTCAGAAAAGAACCTTTTGATACGAGGACTACATAAAAGACACCACAAAGATAAATGTGTCCGCATGCCTTCTGTTCATAGTCCTAAAGATGGACGGGACACTGAAAACAATTCTGTAGGCCTTCCACTGGAGGAGCAATCTCATCTCGGGGAACTGCATGAAGATACTACAGCACAGATGGACTCTCCCTTTCTGAAAATGGAGTTGGAAGGCTCAAAAAGTGCAAACAACTTCAATCTCACAAAGATATCAGATAACAGCAGTCTTGATACGGATGAATTGAAAGAACAAAAACAGATTTTGTCTGAAAATGAACATGCAAGAGCAAAGTGCAGAGATCCCGATGGAGATGAACATTTCGTGAGAACTGACCAGGCTAATATTTGTACAAAACAAACTGAACAGAGTCGATGGCTCCGGGCTAAGCTTGCTGATCCTGATAAGTTAGTCAAATCAACAAGCAATGATGCTGCTGATTTTGAAAAGGAATACATCATGCATGATATTGGAAAATCAATTCAAGATGTGGTCAGTGATGACTTCTCTTCTATCTCCTCTAGTAAACGGAAAAAACTAGAGAATTTTGACTTTGAGATACTCAAAGTAAAACGAGAAGGTGACTATGCAAGTTCCCAAAAGTTGAATGAAGACATCTACAATATACCATCTACCATCGGAGCTGGCCAGTTTTCTGAAAACGAGGATGATGAAACAGTCCGTGTTTCTTCATCAGTCATAAAGAAAGAAAGAAAATTCTCTCCAGCAATGGAAGAAAAGTTTACACCCACAGAGTCATTAAAAAATAGTTTGGGCCTGACAGCCAAACATTTTCAGTCTTCTAACAATGAGCTCCCAAAGCTTAAAGCATCCTTGCTCAGATTTGATGATGAGTTGATGCAACATTGGGAAAGAAGGATAAAGTCTGGTTCTCCTAGAATGGAAATGAATTTTTCAAGTGATCTTTCAAGACGTGAAAGCATCCGTAAACGCCTTAGCCAGGATTTGGAACCTGGAGAAGTACAGTCTGATTCAGATGATGATGGAGAAAATAAACACACCTCTCCCAAGTCAAGTAGTTCCTTGTCTTATATCCTCAGGGATCAAGATGAGAGGATGGCAGACTTCAAGCTTTCAAGCCCCTTGGAGAAAAATAAGTTTTACTCATTTGCTTTAGACAAAACAATAACTCCAGATACAAAAGCACTCCTTGAAAGAGCTAAGACTTTGTATTCCTCGAGGGAAGATAATTGGTCTTTTCTTCCCTCACGCTTTCCAGTCTCCCACAGTTGTTCAGGCAAGGACAAGGCAGAGCTAGCACCTCGACCTATTCCTTCTTGGTATTTGAAAAAGAAAAAGATCCGCACTGACTCTGTTGAAAGGTTGCATGAAAAAAAGGAAGAACTGAAGACGCAGGAGCAAGAACGTCAGGAATTATTTGCCTCTCGTTTCCTGCACAGCTCAATCTTTGAACAGGATTCAAGACGATTGCAGCGTCTTGAGCAGAAAGACCAAGATTTAGAAACTGGAAGTAGCAGGCCTTTTACTAAATCTAGTGCTACTGATGCACATTCTGAATCTGGAGGAACTGACTTTCCACAAGAACCCATTGTGCTTTTTCATAGTCGTTTTTTGGAGTTTCAGCAACAAAAGGACAAGGACCACCCCCCATCTGAGACTGAGAATGATTCCGTAGTGGTGGAAATTAAAAGAGATGAAAATATAAACTGTGATAATGTGATATTTGATAAGGAATCAGAGCCTGCTATGAAGGCTAATGACAAATCTCCCAGTCCCCCATTAACAGTTTCATCATTTACTTCTTCCCCCAAAGAAACATCTCTACTAGAAAAAAAGGAAGTTTTAACCCCATCCCCAGATCAGTCAGTGTCATTTGTTAAAGATGAAAAAGTGGAGTCAGTTCTTGAAATTTCTCCATCCCATTCTCTTCCTATGGAAGACTTCAAATCAGGTGCCCCTAAAGTAACCATAACCTCTACACCTGCAGTCTCAGAAGCAGAAACTAAAACTGAAATCAAACCAGAGATCACTGAGTCCCAAACTAAATATGATGACAGTTTAACAGTGGAAGAACATGATCCTGTTGTGGAAGATCAGCTTCCCACTCATTGTGGTTCCCTTAGTGCCTTTAAAAAAGAGGCAGCAGAATTAGCTGACTCAGATTGTTCAAAAGTTGAAGAAAAATCCGAAGTGTCTGAAGTGATAAAAACAGAGGCTAGTGTTAAAAATCAGGAAACCGAACTTTCTGAGGAACCACAGAAAACAGAAACAGATAGTGAGCCATGTATGCCAGAACTAGAGGCTGAAGTAAAATCCTTGCCTACCCGTAGACAACCTAAGGGCAAAAGGGCAAAACCCCTGTCTGTATTGCGTACTACACAACCAACTCACATTGTCAGTACCAAAACACCTGCAACACGAAAGAGTGAACGAATTGACAAGGAAAAACTCAAAAGGTCATCATCTCCTCGGGGAGAGGCACCTAAACTAATGCTTGAGTCTAAAACCACTTCTAAGTCTCCAATACATGCATCAGACTCAGAACAAAACCTCGAGTCAAGTTTAATTCATGGGAGAACACGTCGGAGGAATGTGAGGTCAGTCTATGCTACGCTACATGAAGATGAACAACCTGGGAAAGAAGCAGCAGAATCATCACGCTGCATGCGAAAACGTGGTGCTGACAAAGATCAAATACAACAAGATGTTCAAATACCTACTAACACAAGGCGAGGGCGCCCCCCTAAAAGAGGTGTTAAACGAGTTGAAGATGTATCACCTTTAAAAGTAGATCAAAAGAAAATAACTGATGTGGAAACAGAGGTCAGCGAAGCATCGAGTACCATAGAAGTTGTGAAAGCCTCTGAGGGATGGCGTTCACCCCGTACACAAAAACTCCAACAAACCCCTTTAACTTCCTCTACTCCAGTAAACAAAAAAGGAAGTAAAATAGACAAATTGTCTGGAAGCAAATTAATGTTAGCCAATCAACCTGATTTAATAAGTAGTGATGAGTCAGACCTTAACCCTAAAGCCAACTCTGAACCACTTGGCAAGTCATTAGATAAGGTAGAAAATGCAAGCTCAACAGTACTCAGAAAAGAAAAAGATCTAAAGGATTCAGATGAAAACATTTCTGCTGATGCCAATATTGAAAAGAAAAATGCCAGCTCCTCTGAGAAGAAACAACAAGCCGAAAAAACTATTAAAATTAAATCACCAAGGTTGAAACGAAATACTAAGCAGGTCACTGAAGAAAAATCCCACAGTTTAAAAAATCTAGAAATCCGAGTTAGTGTTGATGATGTGAAGGGTTTACTCTGTTCTGAAGATGTTGAGTCTGAGAGTTTTGAAGCTAGTACCATTACAAAAACCAAGACAGTAGTACAAGAGAATGAGGAAACACAGATGGCAGACTTTCCAAAAGATAATAAAGAGGTCAGCTCACAGGAAAATGAAGACACATTGTCAGAACCTGAACTTCCTGCTCATCCCGCTGCTGTTCTTTTAGCACGACAGATGGAACTAGAGCAGGCAGTTGAAAATATTGCCAAACTTACAGCTGACCAGCCTTCACGACCTTATAAGGAACCAGCTGCTGGGCAACCTACTGTATCGCCCCCCGTCATAGTAGAACCAGAAGGTGAAGTTGAGGAGGAAAAACGAGCTAATCCTGCAAGTGAAACTGAACTTGCAGCTGCTATTGATTCTATTACAGGTGAAGAAATCTGTGGGGATGCAGATGGATTCACAGCTGCCCCCACTTACACTGCCCTTGTTCCTACCCCTGATTCTGTAATCTCTTCATCCTCCTCTTCAAATGACATTATGGAACCTGAAACACATATGGTGATCAATAATATTCTTGCAGGAGATTTAGATGATGATTCTCAAACAAGTCCAAAGGGATCAATGACAGAATCTAAAGCAACTGATGATCATATTCCACTTGATGCGCCTAAGAAAATCATCAAAGTTAGAGCCAAAACCCCAAAGAAGTCAAGAAACCGTAAAGGTGCCACTAATAAAAAAGGAGATACTGATGAGGAGGCCTCTCATTCTGAGCCCTCCCCAGTAAAGTTTCCAGAGTCAATCCCAGACGATCCAGAAACCACAGATTCAAAAGCAGCCACTGTTACAGCTGGGGTGAGCGCAGTGGCTTCTGTTGTTACTGCTGTTGCAACTTGTAGACGTGATGTTACAAGTGCTATAACCGTAGACAACCCCAAAGAGGCAGAACAGCCTGAGGTTGAACAGCCTGTACCCAAAGAATCGGCTTTTCATTCAAGTACAAACAACTCTGTGTCTAAAAAGCATCCCCAAGCAGCAGAGCCAAGAACTCCTACCTTCATCCCTGCTCACCCATCACCTGGTTCCCATTTCAGTGTACCCCTGCTCCGACCTGCCAAAATGCCCCTCTCACCTGACTGGCCACAGAGATCTGAAGAAAGCAGAATCTATGTTAATCCTTCATGTCATATCACAGTCGTAACTCCCACTCTAACTCCATCAACTGCTCTCGGAACCTCTTCAGCAAACCCCCCAATGCCTCCTGACACAAAGGCCTCTGATATTGACCCCAGTTCCAGTACCTTAAGAAAAATCTTAATGGAACCCAAATATGTGTCTGCATCAAACAGCAATTCTATACCTAGCACTATAGTCACGTCTGCCCTGTCAGATCTTTCACGGACATCGGAGAATGATAACCCCACTGATACTAGTGGTTCAAGACCATTACATCCTGAACAGCGCCCACCATTACCACCCCAACCCATACACCATAAACCATCTCCACTAACAGAATCCCAACTGAACTGTGGAGATAAAATACAACATACAGTTATTTCTCCTGCTACCTCAGTAATAAGTCGAATTCCAATGCCTTATGATACAGAAGAAACTCCAAGAATTTCTTTAAGTAACCGAAACATTGGCCTGCCCATTCCAAAGCAAAAGTTTAGATCAAACTCTAATGAGAACAACCGTTGCCATGGTGTGGATTTAGTAGAAGATGGTACCAGAGGGCGCTCTGTTCTTGAACCCACTCCTTTCCATACAGGTTCTAGTCCTGGCCTTAGGGTTAATACTTCAGAGGGTGTTGTTGTTCTGAGTTATTCTGGTCAGAAAACTGAAGGACCACACAGGATGAGAGCCAAAATTAGTCAGATTCCTCAGGCTAGTGCTGGTGATATAGAGTTTCAGCAGTCTGTGTCCAAATCTCAAATTAAGCAAGAGCCACTCTTCTCATCATCCCAGTCACCTACCCCAAAAGTTGCTCCAGCTCCTACAGGTTATGGGCACACAGGCGTCCTTTTGACCAGTCAGTCTTATAATTCTCAACCAGTAATTTCAAGTATTAAACAGGAAGGTCTTGGATGTGACAAATCTGAAGCCCCCTATCATACATCTTCTCAGAGTGTGGTAAAGATGTTCCAGCCACCAGTTAGTTCCCCTCAAGTTCTGATGTACAACCAGGCTGTGATTCAACAGCACAGCAAGAGAGGACTAGTAACAGACCCATTGCCAAAAAAGATGGACATTAGTAAAGCTGTTCAGCAGTCTAATCTAAGTCCAGTCATGAGTCCACACCACCCATCAATATCGGGAACTCGCATGAGTTCTAGTCCTGGCATCACAAATGATCGGCCAACTCTACACCTCAAACAGGAGCCCCAGTCTCCACGCATTGCTAGTCATTCTTCCTCACCCTTTGTCAAAGCCTGTCCGCCAAGCAGCTCTCCCATTGGAACTTCTGTTGTTCTTAGTCATGGTATTTCTCCAATGTCTACATACCATTCTAGTGTGCATCACCCACACTCGGAACAGTCCTCTGTCATAATTCAACCTCACAGTGTCACTCAGTCAATGACTCATGAAGCCAGAATGAATAACCCACCAATAACTGGAATAAATTATGGAAGGCGAGGAGACTCCTTGTCTTCTCCACATCCAGGGCCTGCAAAGTGCTCAAACACACCACAGCCCAATGTAATTCGAGATATTGTATTGCAGTCTCATTCAAGTCCTAAAGCATCAATATCAGGTGGTGGCAGTAGCAACAGTGTAAGTGAAGAAGAACCCAAACACTTTAATCATGCACTTGGTAGACCTTCAGTTACCCATCTACAGTCAGATGTAATGATGGTCCACAGTGATCCCAGAGGGCTTCATCCAAGCATACGCATTGATCAGTACAGAGACATGCACCAGCGCATACTCATGCACAAGCAACTAGGAGAGCAGGCCTCTTTGGAAGCAAGACAGTTACGCAACTCAGAGACTCAAGCGACATCTTCAAGCAACATTTCTGGTCCTGCAAAAAGTCCTTTACTGGGGAAAAGTATTGAACTTTCAGCGAATGAGCCTCTCAAACCACTTGAAGGAAAAGTAATGCATCCAACCTCAAGTGAAAGTAGAATCAGAGGAGTCCCTGCTTCGAGTCCCATCATGATGTCTTCTCACTCTCATGGGGTTCAGCTGATGCACCCAGGAGGAGCAGGCTCCTTTCAGGTGTATCGAGACATGAGGGGTTTCCCATCCCAGTTTCCAGGACACAACTTGGCTAACCCAAGCATTTCGTCTTTACAGGTAACTATATGTCTTTATTATTTGGTTATTAGTAAAAATGTTATCAACAAACACAAAAAAATGACTTATTAATGATTTCATTGTGGTATGAATGTTTTTAATCAGGTCCAGCCAGAGCAGGAACTGGGTAACAGAGGTAAAATATCTCAGTCACACAGTGCAGAAAGTGACTCCACACCAGAGAGCTCTCATCTTCGTCATGCTACCTCTTCAGAGCCCTCCCACATTTCCCGAATATCTGGAGAAACAATCTCACCTTCCTACCAGTCTCCCCTGATGTCCGCAATGGGTCTCTCTCACAAGCCAGACCTGTCTCTCCAGAAAGGCCCTCCTGCTTTCCACCTCTCTCCTCCGCCAACAGCTTCCCCTTTGAGTTCACAACAACCGCGGCACGACACTAAGCTGGACCATTCAGGACATCGGTCTATTGACATGGTGCAGCTATTGACGGTAAGAGGATTGATATTAGCAGTGTTTACATACATGGAAAGTAATTTTAGGACTATACTAAAACAAACGCTTCATGTATTCTTTCTGCAGAAATATCCTATAGTGTGGCAAGGCCTCCTGGCACTGAAAAACGACCAGGCTGCTGTCCAGTTGCACTTTGTGTCCGGCAACACCATGCTCGCCCAACGCTCCTTGCCGCCCCCAGAGGGAGGTTCGCTTCTCCGTATTGTCCAGAGGATGAGGCTTGAGGCTTCCCAGTTGGACAGTGTAGCACGCAGAATGACTGTAAGCGTTTATTTTCTCTGAAAATTGAGTTTTAGAACTGATTTTCATGAATAATTGATTAAAAACATGCATTATTTATGTCTAGTTTAACACCAATCTTTAAAATACAACACAGTATTTTGCTTTAGGGTTGTGGTTTTACATTTACAAGAAAAAGAGTAAAATATATCTATTTATGGCAGATGGAAAATGACTACTGTTTGCTACTGGCTCTACCTTGTGGTCGAGACCAAGAAGATGTCCTTGGTCAAACCCAAGCCTTGAAAAGTGGCTTCATCACTTATCTGCAAGCCAAACAGGCAGCTGGCATCATCAACGTGCCCAACCCTGGCTCTAATCAGGTTTGTGGTCTTTTGAATCCTATCAACATGAAATGCTGTATCGTTAAAATAGTTTTAATTTTCATATTATTTTGAACTCCACAGCCAGCTTACGTGGTGCAAATATTCCCACCATGTGAATTCTCGGAGAGCCATCTTTCTCGCCTGGCCCCGGACCTTCTCAACAGCATCTCCAGCATTTCCCCTCACCTCATGATTGTTATTGCCTCTGTTTGATTACCTCTATTTTTGTCCTAAACAAAGCCAACACCAGCCCTTTTTGGACTCTACCAGTTTGGAAACTGGAATTGCCTCATTTTTATGAGTTTGACTTAAAAAAGAAACAACAAAAAACTCATTTATGTTGGACTCACCCTTTCTCCTTCACTTCACCAAGTCCTTAAATCACCCAGTGATGATGAATTCCAAAAACTGTACCTTTTTAAACAAGATGTGAAGGCTTGGGTGGGGATTTTTGATCATTGCAGATTGCCGTTTTTATTTTTTTTTGCCATTTTTGGAGGCGTTATGCATAGCTTTTTATAATTCATAACATTCATAAAGCTGTGGATGGAGACCTTAATAGGACATTTTTTACCTTCATAAAAGTGATTGTGGTTCTCTCTCTCTTATTTTTGGGACGATGTGAAAAGTCATTGCACTATGTTTGAAAACTTGTGAACTCTGTACAGATTTGAGTATAAATTGAAACATGTCATGGATTTATCCTGGTGATCAGTCATGCTTGTGCTAAAGAAAATTATTGCCTATAAAATGATCAAGAATCATTTCAGCTTGAGCAATCATAAATGCTTTTCCTGCTTCACCATCCACACGTTTCTACGCCATCCGCGGACTCCATCGCAAACTGTTCCCTGGCCCAGGAACTCACGATGGGACATTCAGAGTTGTAGACTTTACACTCAATGCCTCAAAGGGGGACGTAAAAAAAAAAAAGAAAAAAAAAAAAAAGACTATTTAATTTGTTTATTTTTGTTTGCATCTTCTTTAAGCCTAAAGGTATTGTGGACATTTGTGAAATTGTAAATATTATAAATATTTAAAAAGACTGAAGCAAAATGGAGAGACCAAGCAAATTATTTTACAAGACAGATTATTCGTGTTTTTTTTTTGTTGGTTTGTACTTTTTGGTTTTTGTGCTTTTTAATTTATTTTTCTCTTTGTTTTTTTTTAAATTTTGGACAGGGAATGAATGTTTAAAAGTGGGAAGGAAATTTGCAAAGAAAGGAAAAAATGTGCCAAAATATTGTTTTTTTTTTGCAAATGTTCAACTTCATGTTTGTTAAACTACATGTGATCAGAACCTATTTTGATATTTGATTTTGTATTTTGCCACTCAGAAGGCACACTTGATTTCCTTTTTTGTTTATCAACATAATTCTGTTACTATAGTGCTTTTTACACAATGAAACTATTTTGATTTGAAGGAACTTTTCTATTGTTGGGTGTGCGTCTCTTGTCATTCCCCCATGTGATCCTGTACTGCCCCCTGTTGTTGGACTTCATTTATTTTTCATTTATGCCACTAGTTGTGTCAGATGTTTAACAGCATGTTTTATTTTCAACTCCTAAAGGGTAAAGTAGGATCATAAAGGCAAAGAATGTGACTTAAACTTGACACCACGCCGCTAATGGATGTTATTCATTTGTCTCCACCTCTTCCTTTTACTGTCTCCTTGAGCCGAGCTGTAAATACTGATGTCCTTAATCTGTGCTCTCTCGTGTGTTTTTCTCCCCCTTTACGGTCGTTTTTCTTCAGGGTCTTTATTTTTGTTTTGTGCAACAAAACAAAGCCGAGATGAGGTGTGAAACCGATGCTGAAAGTAAAAAAAAAAAGAAAAGAAAAGAAAAACAAGCTTGTCAGTTTTGTGGTGTAAATATTTTCTCTGACTGCAGGCTGAAGATGATCACGGTGAAGTTGAAGGCACTTATAAGTTTTGATAAACAAATGAGGAGAAAAACAGTCTTAAAACAATGATTAAAAAGAAAAAAAATGTCTTTTGATCAATCTTCATTTTGAGTGTATTTTGCTGTTCCTCCATGAGGACATTTTAAACTGTAACATAAATGGTTGTTTAACTTACTTCTGAAGATCATTAAATGGTCCATAACTCTGTCTTTTTGTGGGGTTTTATTTAGATTTTAGATTTTCCTAAAGATAAACAGATTTCTTTCCTACAATCTGCTCAGCAAATGAATATTTTTACGCCTCTATGTTAAAACACAACATTTACCACAAGTTTCAACAATTTAAACCAGTTATCTGAGGACACTTTTTGTAATCTCAGGCAGTCCTGCAGTTTTTCCAGCTGTCAGAAGATGTCAGTGTGTGACTAAACTGCAGGTTTTCACCTTTCTGATGCTTTGGGAGCATCAATAAGACTTAAAATAACAAGTGTAAATTTTAAATTGCTTTTTTAATTAAGGCCTTTATATGTATATTAAAGTTATTACAGCATTTTTAAACAAATTAAGACTTAGAAATGACTTTGAACCCAGTAAGTTTTGTTGTTTTAATTTGCACCAAGCAGGATTTATTAACTTATAGTCATCTCTGCCTGAAAATAAACCTCATTATTAGTTGATTCACTGTTTCTCCAGTTGCTTTATGGACCAATTTTAATTTTAATATTTCAGCACAAATATGACTCTCTTGAGTCCTAAAAGTAGATTTGGAGAACTCAGATCAAATAAACACCTAATGCTTGGTTTTTATTGAATACAATGATTTCATATCACAAATCCTAGTGGAAATAAACATTTTGAATCAAATAATGTAAAGATTAAATTGTATTTTTTTAAAATCAATCTCACCCTTAATGCCAATGATGCTCCACATATTATTCCTGAAATTATCTTTTTTTTTGTTAGATTGTTCTTTTCTTTTATTATGTTTATAGTTTTCTGTTTACCTTATTGTTGTTCAGCAGAGCATGCACTCTTAACTTCCTCCCACATGTTGTATCACGCTCAAATCCTTTTCTGGACTCCGCAGCTACAAAAAGCCTTTTCTGTCTTGGGAATAAGCGTTTTATTGACAGCCTCTTGAGCTTTTTGTGTGTTTGTGTTTTCTTCACCCCAACACACAACGTCAGAGAAACTGCTGCATAATCTAGCTGTTTTAAAGAACCCTGTGTTTCCTGTGAGACCAGCAAGGAGAGTGGGTGATATTCTGTTTAAAAGGCAGCAGATATCACCTAAAACTAGAAGATTTCTGAAGAAATTTCAAACGGTGCCAATGCAGCTACTGCGCAAAATTCCAGCTTAACTTTGTAATATTCTAAGCTAAGAAAAACATACCTACATGTTGATGTATGAACTATATAAGAAGTGTTAAAGCTGCACACACACACACTGTGTCTGTCACTTCCTGGCTGCCAATAGAGAGGCAGACAGAAACACAGACTTGATCAAATCATAATTTTTTTAAACTGTGAGGCTGAAGACTGATATAACATGATTTTAAAAAGATGTTTCTACAGTGTTTTATGTAGGAGATATGAGAAATTAAAAACACTTTTCACTCCCAGTTTGTAGAGAATTTAGAGCTAAAATGTAACCGAGTCTGGGAGGCCTGGGTGTGCGCTCTGTGTATTCTTGGGGGATTTGAGAGAAAATCGTAAATCCTGTAGCAATGAGAGACACACTGGGTGAAAGAAGACAAAAATCCCTACGTTTTGATGTATAATTTATATATGTAGCAAAAAGAATAGTGAGAGCAGGAAGAGTTTGTTTGCAAAAAATGTAAACTTTTAGACTTTTAAAAAGTTAGAGAACTAGTTAAATAATCTAACATAAACTGTAATTGTGTAAAACATATCAAAATGCAACTTTAGACATGTGAAGTCCAACTTTCTGTGACACATTTAAACTTTGAATGATGTTTCTACTGTAACGTGTGTCTGAGCTACAGAGCTGCAAAGAGATTTTTTGCCCTAATCCCATTAACTGCCATTATGTTTTTTTCATACAATTCTTTGCAAATTGTGTATAGTTTGTACAACAAAACACTACCCCTATCATAGCAGGCTATTTCTGATCGAGACACACATTTGGATGTTTTATTTCAAAGCTGTGACACATTACAGGACATTTTTAATAAAATAGTTTATAAATAATAGTGCCTTATGTAATGGCACCTTTAATTAAAGGAAGCAAAGCACAAATCCTGAATGTCTCTGACTGGAAGCTTTGCTGTCCTCGGGTTTCATAGCGGTGCACAAATGGATTCAAATGAACCAGGAGAAATGAGCACCATGGCTGTCAAAGCTGCAGTTAGAGACTCATCCTTCCAGGCAAACAGCTCTATGGTTTGGGGAAATTTTAAGACTGTGGCTCAAACATTAGGGTTTCCGGCTGCACATGTCCAATTCAAGAGCGTGCAAGCTGACAGATTCCCCAGAGGGAGGCCTGTGGGGATTTGGTGCCTATTAGAAAACTACTTGGGAACATTTGGTGGTCAGAGCGGCATTATCTGTCATTATATTTAGAAGTACTCGCTCAAGTGAGGAAAAAAAAGGAATCAAATGAAGGAGAAGATATCTGTTATGGACATCTTAAGTTATCAGTTTTTATCCCCTGCTGGCAAGAAGTTAAATTAGAATAATAATGTGTTTGCTTGTGGCATCCATGTTTGTCTGAAGGCAAAATATCTCATCAACCACTGGCCAGATTTTAATGAAACTTGCAGAAAGTAATCATTAGATGCACACTTACAGCTGAGCCAACCCAACTAACCCTAAAAAAACACACAAAAATGGCTATAACTCAGTTAATT
Source organism: Kryptolebias marmoratus (assembly GCF_001649575.2). Taxonomy (NCBI): domain Eukaryota; kingdom Metazoa; phylum Chordata; class Actinopteri; order Cyprinodontiformes; family Rivulidae; genus Kryptolebias; species Kryptolebias marmoratus. The sequence continues at coordinate 23,909,858 of NC_051437.1, forward strand.
TTACAGATACTGAGGGAAGATTTAATGTGGTAGTAGCTGAGAGTCATTTACACACATTCTGAGTGTGACATGTGATTGTACATAATGTTATCTTTAAGGTTTGACCAAAACGCCATTTTAAAATGTAACAATCTTAGTCTAAAAAAGTTCTTTCAATGCATCCTTTCAAGGAATGATAAGCCTTTAATTTTCTAAGTAAATAATTACAAATGTGTTTCTAAACAGAGCATCTTTTGTGGTACTGATACATTTACTGAAATAAATATTCCCCCACCCTTTAATCAGACGCAGTCAGGACCTCAGGAGACACTGTAAACCTTAGCGGTAAATTCTTGTCACATTTTGCAACAAAACAACAGCCTGTGAAGCCTCACGGTCTGCAGTTTCTCACCTTTCCCCAACAGGTCTGATGGAATCTGATGCTTCCTGCGAGTAAAGGTCGACAGCTGCAGCAGCGTGAGCCGGTGAGAAGTGCAGAGAGGGTCATGGCCGAGCCCTGCTCATTTTCTGTAACTTGTCATTAAGCCTTCACAGTAGAAATAAAAGAGCCCGACCATATGAGCCGAGGCATAAGTGATTTATGGCACCCTGTCAGGCCAGGAGTAGGAATGTTAATTGACACCCAGTTCCCAGTGTGAGAAGAAGCAGATCAGACTGGTACATAAGAGTAAAAAAAAAAAAAAAATCACTTTTCACCACTCTGTCCTCAGATCTGTTGTTTTTATGAGATTATATACTTTGTTTGGGTGATTCAGAAAAGGACTCATGGGTTTAACCCTAAAGTTGACCTCATCTATATTTTAAAGCTGTTTTCCTCCTGAATTCCACAAGATGACATTTTGAAAGCTGAGTTTGAGTCAGAAAACAAAAAGAATGCTGAAAATGTCGAGGTTCCTTTTCCAGGCTTTGATAAGTGCTTGTTTTCTTGTGTCCCTCTGGCAGCGAGCTTTCTGCATTCCGTGTGGGTGTTCAAACAATTTGTCTTCACTGGAAGCGCAGGGGGGGAAAAAAGGGATCATTTTAGAGATTCTGAGATGAAAAAAAACCTCCTATTTTAAAAGAAAGTGTTTAATCAAAGTCATTTTCTTCAGACAGTGCACAATGTAACGCTCCCTACGGTAACTCAAAACACAGCAGGACTTTGCTGCTAAGTTTAATAAAATGTTTGCAAGAATTCTGCAAAATATAGCTTCTGAAAAGCACAGAACTGCATTTTTTAAAGAAGCTGTGAAGGTTTTTAAATCCTTCTATGCTTCCCACATTATTATTTTTTATTGAAGACTTCTCTTAAAGTGCATTCAGTTTGAGTTTTTTATTTTATTTTACATCAACACACATTAACCACCTTTGACAGCAAAACAACAAAACTCTTCATAAGGAAAAATCATAAAAACGCTTGTTTTTAATTCAAAACTTTAAAAACCCAGATATTATCCACTGCTGCAGATCTGTTAGGATATGTGTTGGGGGTGACTCTCAGCTACTACCACGCCAAATTTGAGCTCAGTATCTGTAAAACCTACTGAGTTGTAGCCATTTTTGTGTTTGCTGAGGCCACTTACCTGTGGAAGCCATCTTGAACTGGATTGATCTCCAAAGTTAATCAGTTACAGATGAATATCAGTAAAATCCATCCAGCAGCTCATACGATCTTTTGCTGACACTGCAAACAAATGACAAACACAAGAAAAAACATTATTACCCTTTCGCCTTCAGATTTAGACGATAATGAGGAAAATAATAAGTTTTTTTTAAAATAACTAAACAAAATGTGAAGATTTTGGCTCTAAAAGCTCTCCGATTTGGACCAGTTAAATGTTTTAAAATGAACACCTGCCCAGGAGATCGAGCAACGAGGCCAGAATTTAAACATCATGTAAAGTTTTCTTCTCCTCCTCTCAGCTGTGAGCCTGACCTCTGATTTGTGGCTGAATCCGGTGATTTGGCTCAGCAGCTGCAGGCAGAGAAACAGTCCAGGAAAACTGTGATTTGTTGCAAGTCATAACATTTGGAGGGTTTTGTTGTCTCCTCTGTGGGCACCGACTTCCTCGTTTAAAAAGGGAAACAGGCTTTGGTTGTTTTATTGCAGTTGTTAAGTTTGGGGAAAAATAAAACAAGCTTTCTACATAGTTGGTGGATTTTTGCGTTTTTGGTTCTTTTATTTCTCACACAACTATAAAACCCTCATAAAATATATCATGCATCTAGCATAAGGCCCTAAGAGTGACATGACACGAAATGTTCTTCTGTTCGGTCTCTGTCATTCTGTGTAAAACCTACATTTACGATAATGTTTTTGCCTTTTTCTGTGTGTGTGTTCGCTTGTCTGTGGCGTTAGCAAAATGTCTCGTGAAGCAGTGGACAGATTTGAACGAAACTCTCAGAAAGTAATGATTGGGTTGACATCTACAAGTGATTATTCTTTGGAGGCAACCCCATACAAGATGGCTGCCACAGCTAAGCAGCCTTAACAAACACAAAAATGTCTACAACTCAGCCAATTTATTATACATTAAGCTCAAATTTGGTGTGATAGTAGCTGAGCATTATCCTTAACACATACTCAGAGTATGTGGCCTAAACTGTTGGAGTCAACCTTATTTGCCTGTTAGCAAAATATCTCATGAATCACTGGATAGATTTTAATGAAATTTTCTAGAAAGTAATCATTGGATGTGCGTCTACAACTCATCAACCTTTGGAGTCAATCCAATTCAAGATGGCTGCCACAGCTAAACGACTTTAATCAACACAAAAATGGCTGTAACTCAGTCAGTTTTAGAGACACTGGGATAGAATTTGATGTGGTAGTAGCTGAGAGTCTTTCACAACACACAAGAAGAACCATTCATTTACAGCCTTAACAGGCTGATAGCTTCTGAAGGAATAATGAAAGATATGTGACTTAAAAAACCCAACAGCCTTCCTGAAGAATGACACAGGTTCAAGAAACCTTAGTAAACACTGATCGTTGCAATGTTGGTTTTTTTTCACTGTTTTAAAAACTCTTGTGGTTTTAGTTCAGTTAAACAACAAATAGATGTTATCCTTGCAATAATAGTTTCTTTCCACTAGATAATTTTATACTGTAAAAACACTCACGTCTCATTTTACTTCCAACATTTCATTTGTAATCTTGACAGTCCTTAAAAAGTTTGTTTTTCCCCTTCGGCCTTTTTGGCTTCTGCAGCTTCAGTCCTTTTTTTTTTTTTTTTTACTACTTTTTTTTTTCCTTAATTGCAGCCAAAATATTCAGCACATGAAAAATGCATTTTCTCCCATCAGCTAGTGCAGTCTTGTTTAAAACAAAAAAATGTGAAATTATTTACAAGATTCAAACTTTAAAAAACAAATAAAAACTTCTCTTTTTAACTCTGAGTGTGAGAAGACGACTGCTGAGGCAAACCCAAATCAGATGAAACTCCGCTACTGCTACACTGTTTACTAAAAACAAGAAAACTGACCACATTATAGCACTTCAGGCATCACTCACTTAGTTTTCAGTCCTCGGATCACTAAAGTACACGTGTCAAAGTCAAGGCCCGCAGGCCGGATATGGCTCTTGTAATATTTTTATCCGGCCCGTGAGAGAACATTTTAAAAAAGTGATAGACTGAATCTACATTCACAAAACAGCAGGCAAAAGTGGCCTAAATATGATTTTGTTTTACTTTAATGATCTGATGGTGAATTTCTAAGGTTGTGCTGTAAAAAAAACAGCTAAATAATGCAAGTATGAGACTGAGACTGTATGAAACAACACAAAATCTAAAATGGATCGGATCAGTATCAGGGACAACATATAATCTCGACTGGGATTTCATTAATAATGTTTGATTTTGATGTGGAGAAAGCAACAAAAGGCATCTAAATGAAACAGATTAAACCTGCAGCTGAGATAAGATGTCAGGACATGAGCTGATGTGCAACAGAGACGCTGCTTAAATCATGTATAGTTGTTATTTTTTCCAGTTTTTCTTATTATTTTAAAGGTGAGTGTTAGTAGTTTGGATTTTTCTTTGGAGACTTTTTTATACTTGTAATCAGAAAAGGCATTACTAAGAAATAATAAATGAAAAACTGTTCTAATAAAAGCAAGGCACAATAAACTAACGATGTGTCTTGTCAAAATTGATGTTTAAGTAAATTATTATCTCATCTTAGGAAGAGATAATTCTCTCTACATGGATCATTTGACGTATTACATTTGAAAACCTATAAATAGTGACAGAGACTGACCCTTGGCTAGAGCAAGTTTTTAATTTTTGAGCCCCCATGTGTTAAAATCATCATTTAAAACTAGTGTTATAACACGGAATGGGAGCAGTTCTGATGTCAGTGCAACAAATATAAATGTAGTTTTGCTTTGACCTTTTTATTTTGTTACAAATTTGGCAAAGACACCGGCTCATATCTCCTGTTTCCAAACAAAAACACAGCGAGATGTTGTGCTACAAAAGAGACAAATGTGGGAAAATGAAACATTAAACAATCTTTGTCACGAATGGCTGATTTCCATGTGAACACGATAAGGTGCAGCGGTATAAATATGATATTTGTATATTGCCTTAACATTTACTGTTTGCAAACTCTAAAATAAACATCCAGCGGAATGTCTGGGAGACAAACGCGATCCGGAGCCTTGGTTTAAATGTAATAATCTGGGCGATGTAATGTGAACACAGGCTGGAATGTGTTAGATAAGATGCTGTTTTAGTGTTTTAGTGTCGAGCCTTGCAGAGCATTACAACCAGGACGATTAGGAGGTCAAAGGTCACGCAGATATGTACACAAAGGTTCTATTCAGCAATCAAGGTTCTCACTGTAAATAAAAGTCTAAAGCCTTTCCCTGTTGCATTTTAACCTTCGCTTTATTCTATACCTTTTGAAAAGAAGTTGCTCAACTCGAAAAAAAAATGACGCACAGCTGACTTGTGATTGACGTCCGTGTAAAGTGAGAAAGCCTCTCCCGGGCTGAGCGGGGAAGGTCGGAGTCAGACAAACACCGGTGAATGAAATGAAACGATGGCTCCGTTTCAAAACGAGCAACAGTCAGAAATAAGATCCAGGGCCTGGTGGGGTCACAGTACACATTAGGTGTGGACAGGGAGAAGTGCAGCGGCGTGGCCTCGCCCTGGTGACTCAGACCTCGTTTCCACAACAACATCAGGGCTTTATGTTGCAATCTGATACATGGGATTTAATGCTCGGTGTTTTATATTTCTTTGTTGCACACAGCTCAGTTTAATAAAACACCGCTGTTGGATATCTGGAAACACTGAGATATTGTTTTATTTCCAAAGAACCAAAGACCAGTGATTCATTTTTCTGTGCTTTCACCAGCAGCTGAATCAGGTGCTTGAACACAGCAGGACGAAACGAAACCAGGACATGCTGATTTCTGACCGAATTAAAGTAGTCTTCATCAAAATTATGATGAACAAAGACAGAAAACACCAAGAGCATGAAAAAGGCTAGAATTGGCCTTTTCTATTTTTCTTCAGCTGAATTCTGTCCAACTTCACGTCAGTTTGCAAGTAAATACCACCTTCACAGCATAAATCTATGTTTAACAACAACTCCAGTGTGATTTTTTTTTTTATAACTCTCTAAACTATTGTGGTTTCCAGACAGGAGCTGAGTCAGCCAAGTAGCTTGATTTGGCTTCCTGTGGACCATTAAGTGATTTGATAAATGGATTCTGGGTCTAAACTGAAGAAAATTGATGGAAATATTTCCATGCACGCTTACTGTAACTGGGAAAAAACAAGTGAAACTGTTGGTCAGTGAAGTGAATGTTTAGAGAAAAAAAATGTATGATTTTTTTTGGCAGTTTATTTTCTTTTTGATTTGTGAGAACACGGAGAAATCTCAGCAGGCAAAAAAAAAAATGAATCAAAGAATTATTTAATGTCAATGTCTATTTATTAAGCACATGTTAAACCACGCAAGCTAAACCAACGTGCTGTACAATAAATAAATCAAACCAAAGTAATAAAGATGCATCATTTCAGTAATAAAAAAAGAGATAAAGTTAATAAAAATCAATAAAACAATCTAAAAAATGAAAATTTAAACTAAAACAAGCTACTTAAATAAATTGTTTACTGTCTTTTGGGAAAAATGTTAAGAGAGAAAGCCTCTCCTTTTTATGAAACATTTGAAAAATTAGTCCAGACCTAAAATCTACCACTTTTCAACCCATGTTTGTAATTAAATGAACATCTTAAGCAACAGAGTTTTAGTCGTTTCAGTCAAATCTTATAAATGGAATCACAAGTGATCTTGAGCAGCGCTGTGGTAGATCTGTTTGGAGTATGTATTAAGGATGACTCTCTGTTACTACCACACCAAACTTTACCTGAAGATCTGTCAAACTGACTGAATCAGAGCCATCATATGGCAGCCATATTGGTATGGATTTACTCCAAAGTTTAGTCAGTTATAGATGCACACCCAATGATTACTTTCTGAAGAGTTTAATTAAAATCCATTCAGTGGTTCATGGAATATTTTGCTAACATGATTGCATGATTTCCCATCTTTTTAAAGGCAGCTGCTGGTAACTAATCTCCCTTTTCTTTTTTTTCAGCCGGTGCATCACTTCTATTTGTTTATTGTTACCAGTAGCTGAGGGAGTTTTAAGTGCAGTGGGAGCTTTTGTTCTCATATACATGCAAACAAGATATGGGATCTTAAACCAACATTGCTCCTGTGTTCTGCAAGTGATCACAAATATCTCCGCCTTAAACTTAGCGTGTGGAATGTTGTTATTATAAGACAAGATCAGCGTCAGCCGCCTGCAGCTTCCACTGGGCTTCAGTGTCATGTGATGTACAATGTTCCACTCCAGTATAATAATGTTGGATGTAGAGTAATTGGATGTATTTTGGTTTTGGAGTGACTTGTAAAACCTGTCCAAGGACAACAGATGAGAAACAGATTTTTGTCTAACTCTGGTACATTCACATTATCCAATGTTCATTAAGATTTGCTGTCCTTCATAAATAAACCAACAAATAAACGGACAACTGAACAGATCTTAATGAAACTCAGAAACTAATTATTGGATGAACATCTGAAACGGATTAACTTTTGGAGTCAACCCAGTTCAAGATCGCCACCACAGCTAATCAACTTTAACCAACACAAAAATGATTACAACTTTACAGATCCTGAGCCAAAATCTGGTGTGGTAGTAGCTGAGAGTCATGCATACTCCAAGTGCTACACGTTGGGTGAAGTCTCTACTTAAAACTTTGGCTTTAACTGTTAGACTCAACACTGCCTGCATGAAAGGCGACTGGCGATAAGCTTTCTTTCAAAGAATGCTCGGCTTTAGATATTAAATGCATCAGTTCCAAAGTTTTATGTTCACATTCTATGTCAGCGACTTTAAAAAGGAAGCATTTGCTCATGTCAAAGAAGCATAAAACATGTTAAATCAAAAAAATTTGCCACTAAATTAAAATTAGCAGCAGTTAAAAATAATGGTCCATATCTGTGTGTTTATCTTGATTCAGAGCGGCAGAATTCGAGTCGTGATTTGGCTCCAGGGAGATGCTGAGTTGATTTACGGTTCTTTCACTTTTCAGGGAAAATAAAAGACGGGCTTCTGTTTTGCTGTCTTCTTTTCACCATCTATCTATTCTGAATTCAACCACTCCCCGCCTCCAGAACCCAATCTGTCAGCCCGTGTGAATAAGTGTGGGAGAGTCGAGTTTGAGCCTCGGGTGGCAAAACTGGACTCGGGTCACTTGAAGTGGGCGCAGGTCTGAAAACTTCCTATGTGACCCCCTCAAATAGGTCGGTTGTGTGAGCACAAAGAGCCTTTATGCTGGCCGGGATGTGTTGATTGTTTGCCTGCTTAGAGCCGGGCACGCTTGCAGTGAAAATGACGGGGTTGGAACTTTTTAAAGACTGGAAACTACAAAAGTGTAATTAAGGAGAAGATAAAGAAGGCATTTAGCAGTCAGGATTCCTGAGCTGCATTATTTTCCATTGTGCATCTGTTTGTGTTTGTTGGGTGGCTAATTGTTCTTTTACTGTTCCGCTGCTCTGTGAATCTGCTCTGCTATGCTTCCAGCACGCTAACAAGCTATAAGCTGTTTACAGGAATATCACTGCTGCCCTCAAACCTCAACCATATTATGATTTATGGAAAGCTGTGGTCTCACCAGAGATTTGGGCAATTACCAAAGTCTTTTTACACATTGATTTATGTCTCGGTGAGGGACTCTAGAGCCTTTTAAGTTGTGTAAACTGGAACACTGTGCCTGATAGTTGGCCATTTTTGCATAAGGAGATGGTTAAAGTTTTGCAGACTGAATTTATTTCCCTCTTGTGAACCTTTTATTCTTTTAAATGTCCCATCATTAAGAAACAGCATTTCTGAGACAAGAGAATTTCTCATTTGCTAAAAAAAAGTCTCGTTTCATCTCATCCCACTCTTTTCAGGCACGTTAGCACTCTGTTGTGGCTTGAAATATTCATAGTAAAAGAGGCCGTGTCCTGCGTGGTGGAAATTCCCATGTAGCCCAGAAGCACTAAGGAGTGTATTCTTTCTTAAAAGTAAAGCAGTTTTATCGCTTGCAAGGGATCTTTGGTGCTGTAAAAGCTGACATCGAGCGGTTTGAAAATCAGGCCATGGAAATCCGAAAAGGTTATTTCATTAAACTGCACACAGCTTTTAGTGATGCAGCCAAGTCTCTGATGTGCAACACCAAAGAAGCTAAAGGGACAGGAAAATTTAAAGATATAATTTCAGAATGCACACATGCAGCTTTCTCTGGACGGCGAAGAACTGATCATACCTGACATCAGATTTACATCTGAGCCAATCAAGCAGCCACCGCTAAAATCAGGGTTAAACTGCCTGAAGGTGCGGCACCACTAATGGTTAGCAGATGTTGGCTCTTGAACATATCTCACCATGGAAATCTGTGCAGCTTTGAAAAGCCTTCTTCACTCCTTTTAGAAATATAAAAATAGATTTGCTTATCTATCTATCTATCTATCTATCTATCTATCTATCTATCTATCTATCTATCTATCTATCTATCTATCTATCTATCTATCTATCTATCTATCTATCTATCTATCTATCTATCTATCTATCTATCTATCTATCTATCTATCTATCTATCTATCTATCTATCTATCAAATAGATAATTAAATAATTAATTCTTTAACTTTCTGCAGACAGTTTGTACATCACAAATTAAAAGCCTAGTGTTTCTTGAACGAATGCTTATCACCCACCTCCTTTCACGTCAGAGTTTTAGCCAAAAAACATATTATGATGTGGCTGGAGTTACAGCCGTTTTAGTCAAACCTTGTAAATAACGTCATGCGTGATCAGATGTGATATTGTGAGACCTTGAGAGATGTGTCACCACACCTAATTTAGCTTCAGTATCTGTAAATTTGACCGAGTCATGGTCAGTTTTATATTGGCTAAGGTTAATTAGCTGTGGTTGTCATCTTGAATTGGGTTTGTCCAAAAGTTGATGAGTTGTAGATGTACATCCTATGATTACTTTCTAGAAAGTTTCATTAAAATCTATCCAGTGGTTCATGAGATATTTTGCAGATCGAGCTGACTGATAGGTAATGGAAAAGTTGTAAAAGCAGATCTTGTGAGATCAGTTAGCACTTGGAGTATATGTTGGGGATGACTATCGGTTACAAACAAATACAAGCAAAAACATAGTCGTCCTTTTGCCTTTGGCAGCAGAAACTCTTACTGATGTAAAATACCAACAGTGACAAAAATGGCGAGGCATTAAATCTCCAAAGAGACTCCTTCATGAGAATTTCTCCCTGATTCTCCAAACTGAGATTGCTCTGACTGCTGGCCACTGCAAGTAAAACTTAAAAGAACTTAACTATTCCTTTAAACATATGTTCCTAAAAACTGCTTCCATAGGTGCAGTCCCATTTTAGATTATAGGTTTGGGCGCTAATGAACCACAAAGTTTATTTCCTCTTTCATTCTTAACCACATTGTCTTGAAGTTTTCTCAGCCTCGCAGGTGTGGAGGCAGACTTTGGTATTTGTCGTCTGTTGAAAGAGTTCGACAAGCAAGAACAGGCTCTACATGCAGCAGCCTTGACAGGCAGGCACCGAAATGAACCGTCATTCCACAAACAGCTGTCAAACGCATAGTTCTGCTGCGTCACCTTAACCACATTGGCCGGCTCCGGCAGCAACCTCATTGTCGGTGCCCACTGATTCTCTAATACAAGAGAGGCAGGATGGTGCATGAATGCACCTGCCTGCACCTGCCTGTAGACTCAGCGCACATTCCCACACTTCAATCTATGGCTGTGACAGCTGCTGGGTGCCTGTCTAAACAATGCAACGCCATCACTATTCCTGACAATGCAGCCTGCGAAAGTGAGTGTGTGCCGCTGCCATTTGGAGGGTCATTTTAGGCAAGTCAAAAGGTTAAAAGACTGGAAGCTTCATACTTTTGCTGGCAAAGTTTCAAGTTGCATTGCTTCACTGGAAACTCATCTGGAAAAAAAGTATATTAAGTGATAAAATCTCTCGACAAAGTTAATCTGCCCACATTTCACTCGGTGCAACGTCACCTTACTCGCTATCGTTCTTTTAAATATTTTTCGGCACACCTAATTGCAGCAAAAGGTCATAGTGAGATATAAAAAAAAGACATGTTGATGCTTCTGAAAACTGACAGCTGACAAGTTTAAAAGTTTTACATCTTTTCTTCCTCCAAAGAGTGTGCCACCAAGAAAAGTTTGAAAACCACTGATCCACACCAACAACGTGCTCTACTTACAGTTAAAAAGAATAAAACCTCTCCGTTTTTATGCATTATTGTTCCTTATTTAATAATATTTAATTGCTTTGTCACTGTGTTGAACTCTTATCACTATGTGGAAAATATAGACCCAGCAGCAAGAACACCATGCAACCAAACTGAGTACTTCTTTCATTACTGAGATTTCTCAAATAGCTGACATGTTTTTCTGATAGACTCAGTCCTCCCCTGCCGGAAAACCAGAGCTGCACGTGTTTCTGCAGAACTTTCTTTTCCAGCAGCTCATTTAATGCTGATTTGCCTTTTTTTTTTACCCCCAAAGTTATTGTGCTTCATTCAAGTCTGGCAGCAAACTTAGCCAGGTCATAATTTTCCACTTTTTTAGTTTTTTTTCAAGTCTTTAGTGCTGTTGGTAGGGGTTTGAGTTATCATGCAGAAATGTTCCTCTGATTTTGAGCTCTTTTCATAACTTTTAACATAATTCAGATGTGCAGAGAAAAGCAGCCAAAAACTGCATCAGTGAAAGTTTTGTTTTTCAGACTTTATTGTTGTTGAAAAACAAAGCTTTTTTTTAACCTTTTGGTGACCATGTTTTGTTGATATCTCTGAAAGAACAAAATAAATTCCCTTTAGCTGCATTAAATTTCTACTTTATGACCTTCTGTTTTCATTTCAGAAAGAAACCCAGACCCTGTCACACTTTATTTTGGGCCTGTAAAGAAAAGTCTTTGTCATAGAGCAGTTTATATTTGAAGAGAAATCAAATGTTATTCTTTATTTCTATCTCCTTAAACTTTACCTTTAAGTTGAGCTGCATTCACTGCACCTCGGTACGATGGGAAGTCTGAATGTTTTGCTGCTGCTTTTTTAAAAATATTAACTTCAAAACAAAATGAACCAATAATGCCCTACCAGTATTTTAAATAGTTTCTTCATGAGTAAATATTAACTCATTACTGTTGCTCTTTAATGTCTTTCCATTTAGTCGTAGAAATGAAAACTTTAGATTTTTCCTTGAGCTCATCAAACAAAAGGAACTAATATTATTGTATAAAATAAATAGAAACAATTCTTAATATTAGCATAAAAAAGAGACAAATGGAGCCCTGAATTTATGGAGACAGATATTATGATGTCAGCGGTGGCTGCTTGATTGGCTCAGATGTAAATCTGATGTCAGGTATGATCAGTTCTTCGCCGTCCAGAGAAAGCTGCATGTGTGCATTCTGAAATTATATCTTTAAATTTTCCTGTCCCTTTAGCTTCTTTGGTGTTGCATATCAGAGACTTGGCTGCATCACTAAAAGCTGTGTGCAGTTTAATGAAATAACCTTTTCGGATTTCCATGGCCTGATTTTCAAACCGCTCGATGTCAGCTTTTACAGCAAAGTAAAAGCCACGGTGGGGAGGTGGGATCCAACCACCGGGACAGGTGCTGCGGCTGTGAACAACGCTGCCCGTTCAGGGTGCCGCTCTACTGAGGAGGTGACGACAAATAAAACTCTGAGATAATGGAGACATAATAATGGAAGCTAACAACCAAACTGTGCTCACTTTGTTTCAGAGACCTGTCGGCTAAAGTGGAGATGAGCTCAGGCGGATCTTGATATCTGTTCTACCTGGTAACAGCAAAAAAAAAGGAAGTGACATCGATATCACCCGCCAATGAAGGGTGAAACCGGACGATAATGTTTTTGACTGTTTGCGTGTCTCTGTCTGTTACCAAGATATCTCACGAACCACAAGATGGATTTTAATGAGCCTCGCAGAAACTAATCATTGGACATACATCTACAACTGATTAACGTTTGGAGTCAATCCCATTGAAGATCATTGCCATAGCTAATCTACATTGTTGAACACAAAAATGTATATAACTCAGTCACATTTACAGATATTGAGTTAAAATTTGATGTGGTAGTAGTCATTTACAACATGTACTCTATGACATCTTGTGTATGTGTTTTTTTTTAGGTTTGACCAAAATGGCTAAAACTGTTTATTAATATAAAATAATCTTAATTTAAAACTCTTGCATGAAAGCCTGAGGGCAATATGTATTCTTTCAAGGAATGTAGTTGTTTATTTATTTAAGAACTGTTTAAAAATTAGCCCTAGATTCTCTGTGTGTTCTCCTGGGTGGGTTTTTACAAGTTGTTGTTTTCTGTGCACTCAGCAAAAGTGATCCGCAGGTGGATAAATCATCAATAAATAGTTGACTCTGTCAGAATCTTGGCAGGGTTGACACTTCTCTGTTTGCTTTTGACTAAGTTGTGCAGCTCGAACATCATGACTAACCGTGATCAACAGCGAAGCATGAAAGCTGGGCTCTGTGTTGCCAGTCACCTGTTACTAATTGCCACTGGCAGCGAGGAGGGGAACGGAAACTAAAAATGTTTATCTTGCTGTTGATCTTTAAACCTACCTACCGCAGTTTTTAACATCTGAGGCACCTTTTAGCCCGAGTTCGTACTCAGCCAAACTGAGACGAGCAATTTTAGATTTTGACAGATCCAGCCGAGAGGGAAGGAGCTCTCCCACAAACTGTCAGCACACCGGGCTTCTCCTAATGTTTGCTGCCAGCCATGCGGCACTGGGTGGACTGGTGGATTTGTGAGGCTGAGAATGCTGGTGTTGTAATGCAGCTGGAAACAAAGCTTTCAGTGTATTAGACAAGTTACAGCTTCATCCTTAAGTGAAAGAACGTCACAGTGCGTAGTTTCTGTTTCGGAATGATTGCGGGGGGAAAAGGATTCGGGAAAAGAGGGTCTTTTGAGAACATGTTGGTGCATTTTCCATCTGACCTGAGAACACCGTGGCATCCTTCAGGAGGAGATGAGATGCAATTAAAGTTAGGACAGATGACTGATGAGGAGGCAGCAGTTCACGGCTGGAGTTCAGTTTGTAAAGATAAAAGAAAAGGAAAAAGAGAAAATGCTGAAATGATCCACAACATTTCAAAAACACTGATTTGATAAAATTTTATTTAAAACTGATGTGAACTTTCTGACATGGATCGATATCACTTCTTCTCACACTTTGTGATGTACCTCTCTGTTTCCTCCCACACTCCAACTCATCTGATATCAGTGATCGCAGTGGGGTCATCTGGAACTGAGTCAACAGGTGGCTTTCAATGGAGGCTCTCAGCCGCCCAGGGGCCTCTTTTCTTAAAGCTAAAGGATGTCTTTCCCCTCCCCATACCACCCCCCCTAGGAATCCACGATCAGACCTCTGTCTCTTTTTGCTCTATTCTGTGTGCTTCCCTAAACATCCGGAGTGGCTTTTAGGTTTGAAGTCACTCGATAGGAGGAGAGGAAGGAGGGGAGGAAGGAGGTGCCTTGAAGAGCAGGTCATTCTACTTCGGTGAGCAAATGGGAACATCTGCCACTCCAGTCTGACCCATGTCTCCAATGAGAAGAAGAAGACCCCCCCAAAAAAACAAAAAAAACTGGAGGCGTTGTCTCAGAATATGAGCACGTTCCAGCTCAGGGCATTGGAATGCTGAGATAATGTTGTGATAAGGAGTTAAATGAATGGTACCGTGTAACTGTTCTGCCTTTTCGCCCCACAGGCTACATCAGTACTTTTCAAGGACAGTCATCTTGAATGGGGAGGAGTGTGGGGGCAGGAAGGAAGAGGAAGTTGAGAAGGTTTTGCAGAAAGATTGGTAGATTGCTTTAATAGTTAGGTAAGCTTCTAAATAGGGGTGATATCACTGTAATTAGGGAAGTTTTTAAACTTGAATGAAATGGGCAGAAGAGGACGTGTGCAAATTATGTCTGCTGATTTTTTAACCACCACGAGAGGAAATCGACTACAGATTTTTACAATAACTGTGTGACTTTGTAACATTAGCCTTACGCTAAAGATATTTTAGTCTTGGAGGATGAGACAAGCCTGTTTGGTTGGTGTAATTTGGCCTGCATAAACGTTTGAAGAAATATGCATGTGAATGCCATGGTGCACATTTTCCCACCATAATATTGTATGAGGAAGAAGAGCATTGTTACTCACTATACAATGGTTTTTAACATTGTATTGGTTTGTGTTACAAATGTCCTGTTTTATCAGTTAAGCTGGATAACTAGTTGGTCTTATGCTGTGATCACAGCCATAAGGAAAACAGTTTTCATGAAGAGTTGCATTTGGTGAACAACAATATTTATGTTGGTGGCATCTATCAAAGTCATCCATATGAAAAACAGGACCAAATTTTCCGAAACATAATAGTCATGATACATCATGAAGTCCTCTCCTAATATTCTAGTTGACTGACACACATGGACCTAAAATAAAACGAGAGCTGTCAGACCAGACCACCTTCTTCCTTTGCTTCTTGGTCCGGTTCTGATGCTCTTGGGCCTAATGTAAGCACTTTATGGAAGGAGCACAGGTCAGCATGGGCACCCTGACCAGCCTAATGCAATAAACTGTAAACCCAACGTGCTCCTTTTTTACCTTTAGCCATTTATTACCTCACCTGTCAGTGGTTATAATGCTCTGTTTGATCAGCGCCTGATTTGAACTCAATTCTGGGAGTAGCTGCTTCTGAATATTTTGCTGAGTGTTTTTGGACCTTAATCCACACTTGGAACCAGTGTCAGTGTACTTTGGCCTCTGCTGCTCTAATATTACCTGCTGCTGTTTTTTTTAAGGAAAATCTTATTAGACCACCTACTACATAAAAATGTAACTGTCAGTGAAAAGTTGGTAATCTAGCAGTAGAAGTAACTGTTGGCCTACCAGGTTTGTTGTAGCATAAACAGCATTCAATGTGTTTTGTATTAAACTGACAAACCATATACAACTCTGAAAAGAATAATAAAACAGGAGATTAGTCACCATCAGCTGCCTCTGAATGTTTCCCCTCAGCGCTGGCCTCTTCAGCCGATTGAAATACAAATGACCACACCGAAGCCAACCGCACACGGGTGGTTTACATTACAAATCAACACGTAGCTCCACACATGCCCCGGAGACCCGCATCTCAACACACACACACCAGGACCACATTACCCCCCCCCAACTTTTGCTCATTACCACACACACAAAAACTGTATGCATATTATATACAACTTACAGATGTTTGACTTGTATGTTGATTTGAGAAAATCCAGCTTAGCATCTACAACAACCACAGTGATTAGTGCTGTGTGGTTGCAGGCTGTAAGGAGTGAGAGTTTCTCAAGTGAAAAGTCAAAGTGATCATTATCTTTTGTTTAACTGTGAACACTCCACGCCGAACATGGCTTGTTGGTCATTTGCAATTCATCTGTTCAAACAGCTTGACGTACTTTAACCCTGCTTCTTAATTCCACCCACAGCATCTCCCTTATCAGGAGGCAGTAAATCTCTGACAAGGCTACTTTCTCATGCCAGGTCCTGAACTGAGAGGGATGAAAAGGATCAGGTAATGGTGGTGGTGGTGATGTGGGAGGGGTGGAAGATGGAGGAGCCAGGCTTTGTAGCTAATCAGACTACCAGATGAGATGATATTGTAGTCCCACATGTGCTGGTCTGGGCCACACTTGTTGCTCGCTGAGAGTGTGTGTGTGTGTGTGTGTGTGTGTTGGAGGAAACAAAGGCCGCCCTGTTTGCCTGTCCGCAGCAGCCGCAGTAGTTGCTTTACACCTGTGCTTGGCAACTCTCCCCAGTACCCCCCCACCCCCCACCCCCAACAAGAAACACACATTACCTAAATCAGCCCCCTCTCTACCCATTTCAATCCATTTCCTTTCAGTTCTCAGTTTACACCCCACATTAGCTTTTAGTTTCTGCACTACAAAGAACGATACATATTCAACAGCCGTATCAGGTTGGATGATGAACATGAGGCCCCTCGGACTCACGTCTTATCGGTCATAGAAATATGGTAATGAGGCGATATCAGAGGCTTCTTCTTCCTTTCTGCTCTCCCTAAGCAGCTTCTAATTTCACTCATCCTAAATTTAACCCAAAGGTAGAATAGTCGAGACCTCCCATCTCTGTCCTGATCACCTCTTGGGGACGAGGTGTGAGAATCAAAGGGAGCATGAAGGCAGCTGGGGAGTTTTTTCAGACAAGTTGTTGGGTTTTAGGGGTTTAAAGCTCAGGGATTCATGGCATTCTTTGGTTTTAAGTGGGCTTTTAGGGGTTTTCCACTAAAGCAGGTCAGGGCTGGTGTTAAAATTAGTTTTTACCAGGTTCTACAAATAAATACTGGAAATATTAAGTAAAAGAGCTAAGAACAAGTTGTTTTTTCCACAGCTAGTAATTAACTGTGGAGCCGTGCCATTTATGTCCCTACAATAGATCAGATTTTATTTTTAGGTTGGGTTTTCATCTTCAACGGTTCAAACAATCTCAGTTTGAAGAATCAGAAAACAGTTTTTACAAACTAGCAGCTTCGCAAACTGAAGCGTCTAAAAGTGAAACTTCAACCTCAAAGATTTCATAACCGTTCATGGAAACTTTTACACTATTTCCATCTTTGCGTTAGACAGTTGTTTACATAAAATCTATGATTATTCTGTCTGTGTTGGTTCACTGTCCTCTGCAGTAATGTTTTGTGTGCAACAGATGTTGCAAAACAAAATCTGTTAAATGTGCATTGCTAGAGAAACTGATGGAAAAACAATGTTATATAAAAAAATTTGATGGTGGTTTAAGCGAACACTATTTATTGATTTTTACACTACATTACTTTCCCACCAGGCCGTTACTCTGGCTTCTTTTGTTTCACACAAAATATTATTGTGATGGACAGTGGGCCGTGAATTCACCCTCCCCTTAGTGCATGGCTGTCCAACATCAGTTGCAAGCGAGCCGTAAATATATATGTAAAAAAATACTGGGGGTTTGAGGGCAACAGGAAATAAATTGTAAAGGTTTTCCATCAAATACAAGTTCTTTAAGGACAACAAGCTTTGGGTCTCTCATTGTTTCAGATTCTGAGAAAAAGTCACTTTTGTTTGATTCACGCTGAGGTTACTTGCTTCTGTGCTTTACCTTCCCATTTTTTTTCCTTAAAAACTTAGAAAAAGAGGCATGATTTGACTTGTATTGTCTTTTCACATTGTGTTCTTCAACCACAGCAATGACTTCATTAAGCACTGGTTGCTGTTGGCAAAGTGATACTTTTGAGTCCGTTTTCTTTGAAACTGTCAGATTCCTAGATCTACTTTCCAGCCTTTTAGCTTTGGAAGAGACATCTGGATGGTAATGTGACTTTTGCTGCTGTTTTCTTCAGTCTGAACTACAGCCTTACTGTCTTTAGCGCAGGTCAGATGGATGGATCAATCAGCTCCTTGCAGGTGCAAAGGTTTACACACCCCACCCCTTTCTGTTGTCATGGTTTACCAAAGATTGTCTTTTGGACAGAAGCAGACTTCTGCTAGCTTAGTGTGACGCTTAAGGTCTGTAAGTAGTTCAGATATATATTGCATAGTTTTAGCGTTATACTCAGAAAAAAAGAGTTTAAGATTCTGGCTGCTTTGTGGAGACAAAAGAAATCTGAAAAGGGAATTTGTGGCTGCTTGATGAACAGGCCGGCTCTGTGTATTCAGACTTTCTGTGGAGAAATGTTGTGAAGATTTCACTGTTTGTCTCATTAATTCTGAAAATTAACGACTTAATATCATCAGAGTGGTTTAATAAAAGTTGTTTCAGCTAACAACAGGTGTTTTTGAACTCTCTTTGCAACACCACCTGAAACTGAGGACATTAAAAAACAGCGTTCATAATCAGAGCTGAAAACAACTTAAGAAGTTTATTTGAAAACCTTTCTTCTGAATGCATATTTACAATCAACATTCAACTTGGAAAAAAAGAGCTCATGTTCTTCTTGCAGCTTTGTTTTACATTTATGTTGATCTCAGTTTTCTTATTCTTCTGTCTTGAATAAAACGCACTAATTGCTACAAGTCACAACATTTTAGTTGATTTGCTTGTTTACCCTGAAGAAAACAGTTCTGGTCCGGCAAAAATGTGATGTTTCTGTACAGTGTTTTTTTTTTCTTCAGGTCTGGAGTTGGTGATTTGACAGGGGGAAATACTGTAGCAGAAAGAACTGGTGCTGGGTATGCACTGGCAGCAAACTAACCCTGGAGCCGCTTCGCTGGAAAACCCCCCTTTGTGAAACTGGAGCCCCCAGAGGGCACAGGGGAGGGTGGTGGGGGCCGGAGACACAGCCCTGACCAGCAGAAGCCCACCTCTTTTCTTGCAGAATCAGCATCACAGGTGTTTGAACAACAATGCATGTGTGTGTTTAAGAGAGGGGAGCCCGTGTCCAATCAGTTACACACTGTATTGTAATGAGCTATTGTGAGGACCAGACTGGAGCTCAAAGGTAAACACAACTGGGAATAAATTGTTAGGGTTCAACCTTAGGGTTAAAATATTGCATTCACTGATGGGAGGAGAGGAACAGGAGGCAAGATGTAAAACTCATCATCGCCTTATCGTTTCTGTAGCGATTGCTCAGCGTTTTGCCACAGTAACACTGTGCAACAAACAAAGAAAGCGAGTCAGAGAAAGCTTGGTGAATTCCACTCTGCGGCTGTTGCTAGGTAAAAGACTTTTCCTCTCCATCTCCAGATTCTCTCTGGACTCCCCCACTTCCACTCCCACTCCCACAGACCCTCCTGAGACTGGATGAAATGTAGATTAAATCTGTTTTTTTGTTCATAACTTGACCACAGTTAATCAACGGGGATGGTGGGGTGCTACATTTTTGGGATATTTCCCATGAATTATGAGCAGCTATCAGTGGGCCAGCTGTACCGTTGAATGTTTGGTGCTATTATGCTTATAAGAATACATCTCTTTCTACTTGTCACAATGATTTTCGTCTGTATGTGTGGCTGCTCAGAACAAAGGCACATCATGTAAAGCGGCTGCAGCCCCGTTTTTTTCCACATCTGAAATATTCAAAGAAATCAGCATCTTCATGCAAATGACTCTGCTGCCCTGCAGGCTGCTTGGTAGATGGACAGAACTCTGACCAGTCTTATGATGCCTTCAAGTGCTCTCTGTAAGCTACAATAATGCTGAGTAAGGTAACTGTTTAACCAGGACTTGAAATAAGAGGTGAAGTAGGCAAGATTTGATCCGTGTTTAATGATTAATCTGATTTGTTAGCAGGTATTTTTACTCAACTGTCAAACTCTTTGTGTTTACCTCAGTCACAGCAAGTCAACATTCCTGACATTTCTAAAACAGGAATGAAAACCATTAAAATTGTTTTTACTGATAAATGGCTAAACTGATGATCACAATTGTAGTAGCATTTTGCTCTCTGCGTCCACGTGTAAGAGCTCATAAACCTTTAAAAATGCTGGATTCACAAATATCACTTTTAAAAATGGATGGATGGAATTTAAAGTGTCTTCTTTGTTTTTAAATGTCAAGAAGACCCCAAAGCACTCTCACCTTACCACCAATGAAACAAACTATTAGATGTTACCATATTAACCTTTTTTTAAACACATCTTTTCAAGTTAATTTTCTGAATTTAAAGCCTTACTCTAGTAGCTAATGAAAATGTACTCTAACTAGTATCCAAAATAAAGTTACTTTTCTCTTTTGGCAAGTTTACATTACATTTTGTTTTTGTTTAGTGTAAAGAGCAGAGCAGAAGAAAATCGGTGCAGTAATTGAAAAAGTAAAACAAAACCATTTTAATCCGTCAGCTCTCATTTCACTTTGTGCCCTAGAAGAAAGCAGAACGTTTGGACAGCCTAATGATGCTAATTATCACAAACAAAGATGCTTGCTATAGTTTAACGATATTTTCCATGAACGTCCAACTAACTGCTGCTTGGAAATTGAAGCTTTTAAATAAACGAAGCTGCCTTTCAACAAGCTCAGCACTGGAGCCTTTGCTGGTTCACCCCACATTCCACCAGTTTCATCACCTTCTCAGTCATTAAATCATTCCACACTCTGCCCCCCATCTCTTGCTGGGCTCTTTGGATCACAACCCCCAACTCCAACCTTCACAACAACCTGAGTCTGTTGAAGAAAAGCTCAGGAAAACACCCTGAAAGAAGAAAGTCATCCCAAATGGCTCTAACAGAGTCAAGCCATGGAGAGACTGGTTCTGACCTACTGGACCACAGGTGAAAACCAGCTATTGATTCTTTTCACTTTCAGCCTCATTTTAAGGCAGAAAATGAAAAGCTGTTTAGGACGGGTGTGAGTCTGTTTACTGTCTCTTAGGTTGCTGGATAGGCCTCGGCATGTAGGTGCACCACAGGGGACTGTCCTGTCTCCACTTCTGTTCACACTACGCCTCAAATTTTCCATTTAACTAAGGCTCATACCAGCTACAGTAGTTCTCTGATTGTGCAGAGGTGAGTTTTAATGGAGATGGGTAAGAGTTAAAGGACATAAATGTTGAACCACATGGTCCTGTAAGAATGATCTCCTTCTAAAGTTCATAGAGAAGATGGATGACTGCCGGAGGACAAGATCTCTAACCTTCAATCCCATCAAGATCATGCCTAAAGATCCAAAACTGGTTTCTTATTAAGATGTTTGTTACGTGCCAAAACAACACAGGTTCATCCCTTAAGTTTAGGAGCCTTTTAGTACCTAAATGACTCATAGGTTTGGTAGTTAGAAGCTTAACAAACAGGAAAACACTTCTAGGCTAAAGGACAGAAAATGAGTAAAAAAGCAGCAAAAGTGCAAAGAAAAAATTAAATATTGTTTAGAAAGCCTCAAGAATAATAACTGAAATCTACTTTAAAAGATTACAAGAAACTGAAGCAAAATATAAAGAAATTGAAAGTGTAGCATTCTTTGAAGGAACGCCTTTCATGCCACAGTTTGAAATTTCGTTTGCCCTCTAACGAGAAGGGATGGAGCTGCGATTGTTGTGGTCCAACCTTGTAAACGATGTTATGTGCCATCTCATGCATATAATGTGAGATCTGTTTGTGCTTCAAGTGTGTGGTTTTGAAAATGACTCTCGTTTCGCTGCGGCGGCCATCTTTAACTGGGCTGACTCCAAAAGTTAATCAGTTGTAGATGTACACTCCATGATTACTTTCAGAGAGTTTCATTAAAATCTGCTCAGTGCTTCTTGAGATATTTTAGTAACATACAGACAGGGTTGACACCAAGAGTTAATGTCAAAGATTTAAGCCAAGATGCTGAGTGTGTCACACACACTCAGAATATGCTTCGGGAATAACTCCCAACTACTACCACAAAAACGTTTAGTTCGCTAGCTGTAAAACTGCCCAAGTTAGAGTCATTTTTGTGTTGGCTAATTTTGATTAGCTGTGGTAGCTATCTTGAATTGGGATAACTCCATAAAGTAATGACTTGTAGATGTGCACCCAAAGATTACTTCCTGAAGGTTTCAATCACATCTGTCCAGTGGTTCCGGAGATGTTTTTCTAACAGACAAACAGCAATGACTACAATAGTTAATGGCAATATGTTGAAAATAGATTTCATGCAGTCAGGTAGTGCTTGGAGTATGTGTTGGAGATGACTCTCAGCTACTACTACTATCTATCTATCTATCTATCTATCTATCTATCTATCTATCTATCTATCTATCTATCTATATATCTATTAAAAGCATACACACACACATGCACGCGCACGCACGGACGCGCACGCGCACATTCCAATGGGCGGAGCCAGTGAGGCGCTCGCGCTGAGCCGTTTGTGTGAATGGGCCGCAGAGAGCGCAGCGCTCAGAGTCCCAGAGCCGAAGCCCCAGGAGCGGAGAGACGGAGAGCGAAGGAAAACTTCTCCAGATGGATTTCTCCGGCGGAATCGGACGCTTCTTCTTCTCTTACGTACTCCTCACCGGCGTTTTCATGACGCTGGAAGCCAGAGAAGGTGAGTGTTCGTCTGTGGAAACGGAACTCTTTTTTTTTTTTGCACCAGAAGCTGCTGGCGTGAAACCCTTTCTGCGTCTGGCTGAAGGGAAACACGCGTGCCATGCGGGGAAGCTGCTTGGAGGAACTTTAAAACCAGGAAACATTTCACTTTTTAACACTCTTAATGATCACTGAGCTTTTATTCAGTAAGAAAAATAAATAATAAAAAAGAAACACATAAGTGTTTTCATTTCTCAACACTTTTAATGAAGCTGAAAGTTTGCTTCTCTAAACTTTACAACCCCAGCAGGTGAGCAGCTTCTGGACAGTTTCAGATCAATCTGGGATCTTATTTTCCTCTAAATTACTTATGTCAAAAGTTTGTTCTCTTTATGTCACCATTATGATAACTCATATCAGAGTTTGTCAGTAAGTTGAACCTGTGAATGGTAGAAATGCCCATTAGTTCTGTAACTTTTTTGTGGTCATTTGTTTTTAGAAATGAGGTGAGTTCATTCAGTTTCTAACCTCCTGACCTTCTTGTTGTCTCCACAGAGGTGCTTTTGGACATGAGGGCAGCGGGACGAGAACTGGGCTGGTTGACATGGTCCCCAAGTGAGGGAGACAGCTCTCAGAAAGAGAGAACTGGGGTGAGTTTCGCTCCCTGGCTGCTCCTTCAACTCCCACGTCTCCGATTGGAATTCGCCTCAGGAGAAATTACTGTGGAGCAATTTTACAGGAAGGTGCTCCTTGCATAATTCTCCTCAGAGTGGGCCCTGTGTGTGTTTGTGTTAGCACATGTGAGTTTTCTGTAAAAACCTGACATTTTAAAGCCTGTTTGAGTGTGGATATAAAAGGGAGTCATGGTGTCACACGAGGAGCATGTCTGGGCTGCACCAAAAGCACATGTAGGCAGATAGAGTAGCTGCTTGCTCTGAACTGGGAATACTTGTGGCTTCTTGTGGTTTCGAGGCTCCAGCTCCAGAATTGTATGTTAGAGAGCAATTAACTTTTAAAGTTTGCAGCATGTGGTAGCTCTCTTTCGGATAGGAGGGGCTTCGGACGGAGCCAGTCGAGTCAGTCACGGCTACCTTTTCCTTTACACCAGGGGAAAATGTCTACATTTTGGTGATGCATCCCAAATGCTGTGGTTGTCTGGTTGCCAGTGTACTAAAGACATGTGTGCCTTCCTCCATGGTGCGGTTAGGGTAATTGATCAGTCAGGCTCATGCAGATTCACTGTAAACAGCCTCATTTCATGTGCTGATGATTCAAAGGCATGTGCAGGCATGCTGCTCGGTGGTTCACCTAACTTTCTCAAAGATGTGTCACCACTTAAATGTGCCTTTCTAAAAGTTCAGTTTCACTTTTTTATGGTCTGCTGGATTATTCTTTAACTGCGTTTTTCGGTGTGTAACTACACGACTTTCCGTTTTTTGGTTTTTTTTTTCCTCCTGAGCTTTAGGTAATAAAAATGACCACCAGCTGTTTTAATGGATTTGTAGATTTTGCTGTTGTTCATCAAAGTTTATATGCAGCGCCACACACTCCGCCAGCAAAGCACATTCCTTTAATTAATAGCACAGTGGCTACATACAGAAAGCAAACCACAGCTTCTGCCTCTGTGGAGGCCAGTTGTTCCTCCTGAGCCAAGGTTAGAAGTTGTTGTCACTTTTTTCCAAGCATTTTTGTGGCAGCACATAGTTAGTATGCAAGCAGCAGTGCTATTTGAGGGAAGAAGCCAACGAATGCAAAAAAAAAAGAGATCTAAATGGGGAAATAATTTAGTTTCTTTATAATGTCAGAAGTCCATTGTCAGTTAAAATGCTTGGGGTCGGTAGTGTTGTGAGGCTCAAAAAGTGGAGTTCTGTTAGTAGAAAATGTGTTATTACTGTGATGGACCATAAAAGTCTTCACGGGGAGTAGTTAACAATGCACACACTCGCTGTTTTCGTTTCCAGGCTCAGATTTCAGTGGCTGAACCCTCATGGTTAAATGGTTGCTCCTTTATTTGGTGATCCTTTGAGTGTTGGTTCAGCCGGAATGGTTTGAAGCTCCTTAGTTTTCCTACCTCTAACCTTTTTGGTTTGTGGGGTTTTGTTTCAGTGGGAGGTCCAGCAGAGAACCCTGAACGGCTCTCAGTTCTACACCTACTCCGTCTGCAACATTGAGGAGCGCGAGCAGGACAACTGGGTGCGCTCCACCTTCATCCAGCGGCACTCCTCGGCCTCGCGGGTTTTCGTGGAGATTACCTTCATCGTCCGCGACTGCAACTCGTTTGACGAGTTGTCGTTAACCTGCAAGGAAACCTTCAACCTCTACGTGCTGGAGTCGGACTCAGACGTGGGCACGACCTTCCACAAGGGCCAGTTCAAGAAGGTGGCCACCATAGCTCCCGATGAGATCACCAAGAAAAATGAAATGTACATCAACACAGAGACGAAGGTTGTGGAGAACCTGTCTCGAAAAGGTTTCTACGTGGCCTTCCAAGACATCGGAGCCTGCATTGCTCTTGTTACGGTCAGAGTGTACTACAAGACCTGCCCGGCCACCGTGAAGAGCCTCGCAATGTTCCCTGAGACTGTAGCCGGAAGTGAGAACCAGGCACTCAGGGAGGTGAGCGGGACGTGCACGGAGAATGCCGAGAGTGAGAAGCTACCTCAGATCTACTGTACTTTACACGGAGAGTGGGTGGTACCGGCGAAACAGTGCCAATGCAAAGCTGGCTTTGAAGAGGTTGAAGACTCGTGTCAAGGTAAGGGCATCTTCTTTCCCTCAGGCACTCTATCCTGAAGGACGCAGCTTCCTTCATGGTGTGTTTTACAAACACGCTTTATCCTTGTTCTAATTGCCCTAGATAATAAAACAGGTCTGTACGACAAATATTTATCATAGGTGCTATTATCGTTTCTCGGTGGAATTCTGCCCCTGGCTATCGCGACTCCTCTGCAGTGGGAAGAATGCCGAGCCCTTCTCATACATGTCCTGGCATAATCCCTGACCGCAAATGGATAAAAGTGGGAAACATGCTTTAAATTTTCAGTCGTAATTATTGCAGATTTGTGGAACAGTTTGTGAAAGCGCATCCTAATTTGGTTATAGGTTGCTTCATGTTTTGTGTCACCAGGGGGAAAAAAGTTACACAATCACATGCCACGAAGCAGAAAACACAATAAATATATATATTACATTTTTTAAAAACACACTGAAACCGCTGGAATAATTCAGAGATAACACATTGAAAACATTTTTCTTTTCTAACATTTTTTTATAAATCATTGAAATGGTTTTTTTTTCTTTTTCTTGTTTTTTGAGATTCTGAGAGGTCCGTTTTTGTGCGTTTTTAAACCTAAACACTTTTGAATAAGTCGGACGCAAGTAAAGTTTCAAAAAGTGTTAAAAGCTGTTGCTTGTTTTCCATCCTGATGCAAAAAAAATTCTATATACGGTCTTAAAAAACACCTGTTTAGCCCTACAAACTTTATTGTGCTTTATTTTGGTCCTAGCCATGACAACATTTTAAATGATATCTTCTAAACCCTGTTTAATGAATGCTTTATTCAAACACTTCAGCTTTTACAGCACCTCGCCTGGTTCATAACCCGCACCACATTTCACCAGGTGATTTCCTGTTCGCTCATTATCATCTGCTGTCTTATCTCGGTCTGAGTTTGAGTCATAACTCAGGCCTTAGACTTTGTAGTCCTGTCATAGTTGTGCTTTAACTCACTGTAGAGAAGGCCTTTATTGTTGTGAGGCTGATCAAAGAGGCAGAGGGGTTACTGTATTTGATGGATTGGTGTTTTCGAGGCAGATGGGAGGAAAAGGGAGGAGAAAGGATGAAGCTCCTGAGCCTCGCTGACTTTGTTCATATCATGCATCACAGACAGCAGAAAGCCCCCCCACCCATCTCTCCTGTGATCAGGCATGTTCACCCCCCGCATGTCTTCACATCCATCCCCCTGTTTTGTACACACTGAACCTCAGGTGTGTGTGTGTCTTCATGTGAACATGGAGCACCGGGTGGCATGTGAGGGCCTGTTGAGATCTGCTCCATGACAAAACACCTAAAGACTCCCATCTGCCCCAAGTGATATTCCTTCTTCACCTCCTTTGTTTGCACACTGACACTTGCACAACTTTGAAACGCTCTCAAAGAATTACCCGAAACACACACACACGCGTCAAACTGCGACTATAAATTCACAAACGGGCCCCGGTTATAATAGACGCGCCTCCCCACTTGGTTTCCCCTCCCATTGGCGAACGGGGAGCTAAAAGAGCTGAAGTTTTCTGTCAGTGAATTGGTTTTAGCTGCAGAAAAGCACCAGGTGAGATGACTGGGGAGGAGGCGAGGGATGACAGAGAAGGCATCCAAGAGTGAGAGGTTGTGTTTAGAGGAGTGGTGTAATTTTTCTTTTTTTTTTTAACGGACGGAGGTGAGGACTGGAATGCAAAGGTAGCAGAACAATGAAGTGCTGTGTTTTCCCTGAGAGAGAGAGAGGGAGAGAGAGATGTAGCCCTCCACCTACCCATTCCCCCCCCTCCGTCCCAGTTTGTAAATTCCTATCCAGTTTGCTGAGAAAGATCCTCCCAACATTACTGCAAACCTGTGGAATTCCCAGGAGGTGGTGAGATAGGTGGGTGGGGGGGCAACAAGTCCGGGTCAAGCCCTCACATTAAAACTACTAAACAAAGAACCCTCCCCTCACCACCACCACCACCTCACGAGAATTACCAGGATGAAGTCCAATGACAGGTCTGAGATGCATGGGGGCAGTTGTAGATGAAGATGGAAATGAATCACGGGGCTGCAGCATCGAGCCAAGACAAATGGTAAGGAGGGCTCTAAAAGGAATCTCCGACAGACGCACAGTTAATCATTCTCCCCACTTCTTTCCTGTATGGATAGCTGCTCAGGGGAAAACCCACAAAAACTTCAACTGTGGTGCTTTTTTTCTTATTTAGGTTGACATTTTCCATGTTCTGCGATGTATTCACTCAGTTTTATAGCTTCTCAACCCCACGGGACGTGTTGAAGTAGAGATCTGAGTTCTGGTTTTCGTCTCCGACTCTTCATCTGCTCTCACCACGGCAGTATTTTTGGCTTGTCTCTCAAACCTTATAGTTTTCTTTTTCCCCTCTCCTAAACTTTTTTGTTGAGGGTTCTGAACGTGTCTGTCTCCTCTCTCTGTAGCATTCAGTAACTTTTGATATTGGATGAACAAACTAAAGATAAGAAAACTTCCTGTGCTGCAAAGACGTATAAAAGTCTCAAAGGTTATAAATTATAACTAGAGGCAGTGGCAGAACACAAAAAGGGCTTTGTTATTAGTGAAAGCATTACAGAGCCTCACGATGGTGTTTATACACAACCACAATCCTCAAAAGAATACTGAAGGACTACTGAGTGTAACTTGAATCTTTTTCTTTTCATACAGTTAATTACCTTTTGTTTGAACATTTTAAATTAATGTTTCTTTCTATAACAGTACATGATTCAGACAATGTGTCTTTATATTTTACTTTCAAGGAGCCAGACTTTCTTGTAATCTTTTAAGCTGGTCAAGAACAATATATATTCAGTTGATATTTCAAAGGTTTTATTAGAATTTTGACTGCTTTTAGACTCATTTTTTTTCTTTCCAGCACCTGATTATTTCAGAGAAATGTTTTAACTTTTTTTTTTAACTCAAGGCATGAACCAGTAGTGTCTGCACATAAGAAAACTTGGCAAAAAAAGGTTAAGTTTGATTTTAGACATTTTTTTTCCCCCAGCACAAAGATATAATTTGTTTCCGTTTTTAGTTGAATCTATGAAAAATGCAGACAATAACACATTTTGACTTTAAAACAGTGTTTTTTGCACCAACAAATGATTCCTAAAGAGCTTTAAGGCTGAAAACTTGACCTACAGTAGATTATCAACTAAAGCTTTAGTGTCGAGGTTTTGCTGAATGTTTCTTAGAATCGTGACTTTCAAATAGACCGATTAATCAACCATGCCTGTACCTAATCAGTTATCAAGTAGGAAAATGAAAATGCAGCAGCAGCTGCTACAGCCAGCTCACTGTATCCCACAATTTAGTTGTGTTTTTTTAAAGCATAAAATGCTCTTTTATTTATAGTTTTTACATGTAAAAGTTTTTCTAAGAGTTCTTGAGTACATGCATATTTACTTAAAGCAATTACTGATATATATTGTTAAGCAAAAATTACATGTCTGTCATTGTCAGGTAAAAGTACTGAGCAGAAAATGAGTAAAAAAATGAACAAAATCCCCCAAAACCCCAAACTTTAACCCAAGGCAGGCGTTGCAGATTTGCAACAGCGAATTGCATATACCTAATTACTCCACATTCATATTTTATGAGCCTTATTTTACTCAGATGATAATTTCCCCAAATATCTGATTTTTCCTGTTACTAAAACTTAATTTGAGCCTGAGAGGGTTAAAAGAGCTTCAGAAATAGTAGAGGACTTGGAATTAGGACCACTTTAAAAGGTTTCAAGAAAAACTGGCTCTTTGAAGTAGGGGTGGTTTAAACCTTTTTGCAGTATTTTATGTGTACAAAAACATTACTTTGTTCTTTTGATGACTTATGCTCATGTGGCAACTGCTTCACATCAGTTGCACAACTTCAATTGTTTTTTTTTCTTCATGTATGGAAAAGCGTACCTGCATATAACTGAACCAGTTTTTTTTTTTTTTCTTTTTAAAGCTCTGTAGTTTCTAAATGTGACTCCATGTTCTTTTTTTTGCCATAATTCTCACTGGTACAATTTAATGAGCGTGTGTCACTCCTCATCCTGACCTGCCTCAGCTGATCCTTGGGTTTGTGTTGGACTGTCCCGGTAAACACCTCACCAGCTACCCATAAAGCCTCGGCAAACAGGACCTAATCCAACGTTATGGTTGCACAAGGCTCTGTATATAAACGGAGACACGGCGTGGAACATTTTGGAGCGCAGGGGGACAGTTTGACGCTTGAAGAAAATGTCATCCCGGTGGAACAACTGTCCACTGGATTCCAGTAAAGTTATTACTCGCCAAAGGAGGTTCCAGTAAACTATTTTCTCTCTCTCTCTCTCTCTCTCCCACTCTTTCCTTCTGTGTCCGTGTCTCCAAACTCAGCTGATGTAACAAACGGTTGGTGACTAAGCTGTAGTGTAACAGCACACTATGGTGAGTGATTTGTACGGGTAGTAATTGACTTGGGTGTGTTTGGGCTTTTTGATTGAAGTAACTACTGGTTCTGCTACCTTTTCTGCATTTGTGTAATCTCTTTCTGCCCCTCACCCCACGTCCTCCCCGTCTCTCTGTTTAGCCTCAATTTTCTGCCTCTCATCTACTATTTATTTGGTCATTTCTTATCTCAACACATTATTCCCGTGATTATTTTTCAGCTCTCTCTGCTGTTTACTCGAGAGATACACACTGTTGTGCAAGCTGCCTCAACTACAACAAACTAAGACACAAACAGAAACTTTTTTTTTCCTTCTTGTTTTGTGTTCATGTTGCCCACAAAATCACACGAGGGCTGTTATTTTTGGCTAATGTGCAGGGCATGAATATGACACCAAAAGAGTTTAAACATCCCGTTTCACATGGCCCTGATGGGATTATTTAGACTGTGTACACTTTAGGTATTTCTCCCCGACTGACTCATAAAGATAAATAGAGGCTGAATCAGAGCAATGCTGCCAATCTGAGAGACAAATACAGTTCGCACAGTGGTTAAAGCATAAACGTTTGCTAAAGATAAAATTAAAACATGCAGGTAGTTTTTCACTGAATTGCGATTAGTTGGCGAACTACATTCACCAGAGAGTCTCCAAAATGTTTCAAAACATTCTCGGGCGTTCTCAGTTTTCTCACTTCAGAGGTTCGCAGCCTCGTCGCTTGAATTTTGAACACTTTCAAAACAATTGATGTTCCAAACTTTCTCTCAAAATAGTAACAGAGTTGTTGCAAGTGTCTCGAACCTTCCTTGAATTTGTTTCCGTAATCTTGAGAGTGGATGAACCTCAGGGTTCAGTTGGATACTTCTTGAACATTTGCCTATTCTCTTTTTTTTTTTCAATTTTAAGCCAACAAGTGTCGCCAGCAGTCACAGCCCTATTAGATACTGGATTTAGCCACTTGTTTGTCTTTTGGAGCTTGATAATTGATGTTAGGATTTTGAGGGCTAATTGTTTACTCGGAAACTTAAGATTTTTTTATTACTGGAGTAGAGATTTTTTTTTAATCGTCTTGTATCTACAGCCAGCAATAGTTCATCATAATTAAATCAGTGTCTTGGCAGCTTATCTCATGTTGGGTGTGCAAAGTGATGCGGCACCACTCCTCGAGATCTCCCAGATTTGATTGAGCAGGCTTAAGGTGGATTTCACATAATGGAATCAGTTCACTCCAGCAGGATAATCCCCACACAGAAATTTTCTGCTCCACCTATTTCCCTTGACTCTTGGTCCTCATAGCTGGTCTAAAACAAGCTGACTCACTGTCTTATTGGACAACGCTGCATAAGCTATGTATGTATGTTTATATATATATATATATATATATATATCTATATATATATATATATATATATATCCCCTTTTTATTTCCATTGCCTCTAGAAAACCTCTGTGATTACTTTTAATTTGTGGATTTCTCAGAAGTCATGCCAAGGCGGCGTCTGCTCAGCAGGCTGAACTTAAGGGAGGTGGTTAGATTAGGGGGGCCTCTGAAGGCGCTTTCAAGTGGTGTCATGCACTGTCTTGTTAAGCTGCAATAACTGCAAACAATAACAGAAAATGTAGCACAGAGGAGATCTGATGGGCCCTTTGATGATTTATTGCAGATCACAGAGACGAGTGCAGCAGTGGCTTGAAATGTGTGAAAACCATGATGGTTTTTATGACTACACACCTAAACCGAAAACATTTGGGTTTCAAGCTTAAGTGGTAATGTTTTTGGAAGAAAAATAGGTGGTTAAAAGTGTTCGTAGAGAGGAGTTTGTTTTCTTAATGCACATCGTTCTTAGGTGGATCTCCTGAATGAAACCAGCGTTTTATAAAATGCTAGTTTAATTTCTAAGGTGTAAATGTAGGTAATGATGGTTGGAGCAGCTTTATTGTGGTGTTTGCCTTTTTGAATTTTAACTCCAATCGGGTTAAATGTAAAAAAAAAAAAAAACTGCATTTTCAGCCTCTTTATTCCGTTCCATGTGTCTTGTGTTTGTTCCACCGTGGAGCGTCAGGGATTTTTAGTTTTTGAGCGTGCCTGTTGTTGTGCTGTGGAAGCTGGGACATATTTCCTCTTAGTGACATTCCTGATCCTACAGGCTATGTTTATGTATGTGTGTGTGTGTGTTGTGGTAGGGGGTGCAGAGCAATGTGAAGTGCATTGTATTGTACTGCTGGTGGTGTGTGAGGTCAGCACTTTCCTTCCCTGCAATCAGTCAGTTATCCACCACCCTCCACCCCCAGCGCAGCTCAACACCCACCCACCCAGGCTTCACTGCTAACAGGACGAGCCCACAGCGGAAACCGGAGGTCACCTAATCCCCCGGTGACTCTCCGACCCGTTGGCTCAGGGCTTTTCATTGTCGCTCGGTGCTGTGCGGCTTCAGCTCAGCTGTTTTTAATTTTTGTCGTCCTGCCTGATAAGTCCTTCTTTTTTGGGTTTTGTTTATTGGTGCATTTTGGTCACTTCCTCCTCCCAGGCAGGAAGCTGGCAGTCGTTAGCATCAGGTGTGTGACCTGTTGGCTTGCAGAAGTGTGATGGTGTTGTGTTTGCCACCTGATTGTCTGGAACTGACAACGAAACATGGAAAAAACAAACCAGCAGGCTGAGACTTCTGGGAAGCTGTGTGAACATTGTTTTTTTTTTCTTTTTCTTTTTTTCAGAAGATCTGCATGACTTTAGAGCTTTTCGAGCAGGGTTTGTATCCCCTCGTCTCCACTTTTCATCCCTGCATACCTCCTCCTGTCACTGAATGTAAGGCAACATGGGGAGCGAGAGGAGAAAGGGGATCAGGGGAATTTATTGTGTTTGTTAACAAATCCAGATGAAAGCCTGGGTGTAATTGTAAAACAGATGTAATGCCCTTACAGCTGCTCCGCTGGTCAGCTAATCTTTTTGACTAATGTCCCCAAACCCCCCTCTCTCTAACCGCATGCACACACTTCCATCAGCCCCTGCACCTTTATTGCTCCCCTCTCCCCTCCTCTCCTCTACCCCGTGGCTCATGTTACCAGGTTCACCTCCCCCATCAGAGACCCCCTCTGTTCCCCAAATCCAGGTACCCCGAATCGCTAATTACGTGTTGTCACCCTTCATATAAACAACACGACATGACATACTGCAATTACAGCCAGGCTTGTCCAGTTCAGAGATGAAAAGAGGGGAAGTGAAATAACTGAGACAAAGGAAGGCCTTTCTGGCCTCCAGAAATGACCGAGGCCTGCTCCGATATAGATCTGACATTGTGTTTATTTCTTGCTTGGTTTTATTTTTCCAAGATCTTTTTTACTCTCTGGTCGTACCTCTGAATTGACCCTTTCTCCTTTTTCCTTCTCGTCAGTGTGAGCATGTGTTTGTTTTACTTGGCCGGTGACTCTGTGTAAAGCCATGCACAGTTTAACTCACAGCTACCCTGAGGCAGACATGACCTTTCTGCCTTTTAAAAGCCCAGCCAGGGCTCGATTGTCTGGGGGTGTGTGGGGGCCCCCTTCCACTTCTTCCTTGTGTCCTGGGGGTGATTTCTGCTGTCAAGCCACCATGTTACCCATTATTCCATCTATACGAGCAGGCATTCATCACTGTCACCGTCTCATCCATCTTAACGTTCGCTGACGAACTGGGGAGCCCTCGGAGGCTCTAGAGCCACTCGGGCTCCCTGAATGTAACAGGCCCTGGCACTCATTCTCTATAAACAAACACAGAACCACTCAAGGCACAGGGGGCCTCTCAAATGACAAACAATTCCTTGCTTTGTAGCAAGTGGGAGGGAAAAAAAATGGCCATTCTGATTTTTTCAGACTGAATTTTTCCTTTTTTTGTAGACTCACTCCTCACAGGACCCCCTTCATGTGCTCAGTGCTTGTGTTCATGTTGGGTCAACATATTTTAGCTTCCTTTTTGGTTATTATTCTGTCTCAGAACTCTTAGTTTCTGTGCTGGTTTTTCTGTTGGTCGTGCTCCCCTGTGCGTCCATGCTTTGATTGGCTGTTTTAGGAAGGAAGGCTGCGTCAGCCGCATGCTTCCTGCTTCCTGTTGTGTCCAACAACAATCCAAGCCCCCCTTCTCTATGGAACAAGGGAGGTTGCTTTCTCCGGACTTTTCTTTTTTGTCGAGGAATCCTCTTGTTAAATCCCTCAACGAGTTCTCTAATTCCATTTACTGTTATTGTGGCCCGTATTTGAGAGTAACAAACTTGTTTATAGCAAAAACGGAGAAGTTGGCTGTAGCTGAGGCCTTGTTCACACTAAAACACCGTCTTTCCTTTCTTTATTTATCTTTTTATTTTTCATTTCTAAAAGATATTCTGGCAAACATGGCACCTGTTTCTGGAAATGTCTTCATCCACACAGAAACAAAGAAAATGACCT
Source organism: Kryptolebias marmoratus (assembly GCF_001649575.2). NCBI lineage: Eukaryota > Metazoa > Chordata > Actinopteri > Cyprinodontiformes > Rivulidae > Kryptolebias > Kryptolebias marmoratus. The sequence goes on from NC_051437.1 coordinate 23,944,068, forward strand.
GAAATGTTGTAGCAACTATACCAAGCCTGTATGTGGCGATGTAAACCCGCCATGGAAATACACCAAAAAACTGGAAACAAGGCGCGGAGCAGATGCTTCGGACTGGAAACACATGAAGAAAAAGACAAGGAAGGTAATTACAAGAGCAAAAACCAAATCCTTTTTGTGTACTGATGACAAAGTGGAACTCTCTCCTTTGTGTCGTTAAACTCCTACTAACTGGTTGCGTCAGTCCAAACAGGCAGACACAATGAATGATTTTAGGCCCAGTATCCACCGAGGGACAGCTGGAGAGAAGGATTGTCCTCACTGTTCAAATTAAATGTCAGTCTTTTAAAACTAGGGGTCTAAGCAGTCTATGACATCAACATTTTCAAAGAGTTGCATTTTAGCTGTCTACAAAAAACGCAAGGGTTCAATATTTTTTTCACTCTGGAACCCAGTTTAAAAACATACTGTTTTGAGGCTCCTAAAACATTTGTTTCCATGTGGAAACAAGGCCGAAACGATCAAAAAAGCCCTCTGTATATCCACAAAAACGCTGTTCCCATGTGGACGAGCCTGGAGCTGCACTGGAGGCACTCAGCTCCAGGCTGTCCTGTTGGGTGGTGTGCACTGGAATGCATCTTGATTATAGAGGCAACACACAGTTTTAAGGCCGTCATCTCCACAGGCCTGACCATGATGCATTGCAGCCAGCACTGTAGCACCAAAAGGAGGGTCGTCCTCTTCTATTCAGTTGCCATGTGGCATTTCAGCTATTCCCATCTGCAACGCTTGTGTGTGTATGTTTTTTTCCCTTTCAGCATTTGAATGGCAGAGCATTCTTCTTGCCTGCTGGTCAGTGGTGAATAGCAATGTTAATGGGTTAGCTGGGAGCCCTTTTAGGGATGACTGGGAGGGGAGAAAGCAAGGAAGCGAGGAATTTGGGGATTACGAGGAGGAGAGGTAGGGGAATGAATCAGGGTTTGAGGCAACAGCTGTTCCCTCTTCTCAAAGCAGGAGTTTGCCCCGGCCTGTCTCTTTTCTTTCTTCAGTCCTCAGCAGGATACAGTATTCCTCTCTTCCTTTCTTAAACCTTCTGTTCTTTCACCCCACCTCTCTTCTGCCTCGCCCGTCTTCTCCCCCGCTTGCGTTAATGAGTAGCAGTAGTTATAAGTGAAACAGCTGGCCAAGAACCAATAGAGATGGTGTGTAGAAGGACTGAATTTAATGCAATCCTATTGGAGAAACATTCAAACTTTTACTTGGCAGAGTGGTTTTTGTTTCTTGACACCATTGTTGTCATGCTTTTCTCATACACACCTCCCCACATATGCTCTGCATCAGCTCAGTGAACCGCAATTATATAAAAAGCCAAACAAAGTTGAAATGAGGCTCATATTCAATTGAGTAAATCCCCTTTATAAGACCTAAATGGAGCTTGTGCTTTCTGTCATGTGTGTGGTCACTTGTGGCTTCCAAATGAGCTCCGCTCAACTGAGCCTCGCTGAAAGGCAACTGCAGACCCAGACAGTATCTCCTGAGTGGGTCTGATATTGTCTTTGTCCTTGGCGCTGCTTTTCAATTAGCCTCTGTTGGAATCTGGCCTTTCAAACCATGTTTGCCTTTGACTAAATGTTTTATTGCTTTTTCCCAGACAGCAGCATCGCTGTAACTTGAATCTCTCACTTTGAATGCCTCGTTTCATTTGGCTAGCATGATATACCTAATCTCTTCCTTACCACAGTTTCTTGACTTCCTGTGTCTGTTTCTTTTGGTTCATGTTGCGTTATCTGCTGATGTCCTTTGGCCCAGATATTGGAACTCATTTACATTGTCAACATCTTTTAACATCTGTCATGAGCTATTTAAACTCCCCAAGCAAAATGACTTAGAACGAAGGAAGGAAATATATGTGTGTGTGTGTGCGTGTGCAGCAGAGGGACATGAACAGGTGACAGGCAGTCGACATAATCCCCCTCCTGATGTCAGAATACCCATGTGTCCAAGAGTGCTTTGCATGCATGTATGTGTATTTTGTGCATACATGTGGCTATGGGTGCTTGTGTGCAGTGCCTACATAGGCGTGTGTGTGTGTGTGTGTGTGTGAATGTGTGAGGATGTGAGCAGCAGTCACTGGAATGCTCTTGCAGAGTTAAAGGGCAGCCGTCTCATTTTCGCTCTCCTTTATGGTGCACTCTCAACCAAATTTCACACTGTTTTAAGATCACATTTCACCATTTCTACTCACAGCGGGACAATCTACCTGCATTTCTTTATTTAGCGTTACCGTAGACGTGTGAAATTAGGCATCCGCTTATCTTTCAAAGAAGCCACACAAGTGTCTGAAATAAAAGTATAACACACTATTGAGCTCCAACAGATGCTTCTCTGGTGCTTCAGTGACTGTTTAGCTATTTTTTTCTACTTCAGAAATGAAAACTGACTTATTGTTGTGGAATGTAGGAATACTGGTTGTGTTTCCTGAGACTGCATGAAAGCAGCAGCAGTGGGGGGTTGGTGGTTGAAAAAGTAAAGAGTAGGAGTACAAGCAAGACAGGGAGTCTGCGATTTTGTTTCAGGGTTGGGCTCATGTGAGCAGCATTTTATTTGGACTGGACGGAGTTTTAATGAGTAAAGTCAACACTGTGCAGAGTCCTGCACAGGATTTTCCTCCCGTCTCTCTCACTTGTCTAAATGTGGTCTTGACATAATAACGTGTCCCCCTCGACCTCTGAGGGTTGCACTGGAAGGTGAAAAGTTCAAACCATTGCTGGTCTTTCAAAGAGGATTGATTGATCTGGAGGAACTGGCTCTGCTTGGTGTCATTTGGGATGCTGCCGGAAGTCGTTTTTGTCTTTCCTTGGCTGATTATCGGTTACAAATGTTGTTTTGAATTTGCAGAATGTCAACCTGGCTTCTTCAAAGTTGAGAGTTCCAAGAGCGACAAGTGTGAGCCGTGTCCTGCAAACACCCAGGGGCTGACATCAGGAGAATCCTTTTGTTCCTGTATGATTGGCTTCTTCCGGGCCCCCGAAGACCCCATCACTGGACCATGTTCAGGTGAAGATTAAACAGAAAATAAAATATGTGCAATAAGTTTTGATTTGTAAAAGAAAATTACTTTATCCTTTCTGATTTTTTTTTTCTTTATTGTGCAAGAAAACAGATGTTAAGGGCTTCATAATCATTAATGTTTTTACCCTTGTGTGTGTGTGCATGTTTGTCTGCCCTGTAACCTCAATACCTCTTAAACCACTAGACAGATTTTATTGAAACTTTCCGAAAGTAATCATTGGATTTACATATATAAGTGATTAAGTTTTGAAGTTAACCCAATTTAAGACTGCCACTGCAGCCATATGACCTTTTAAATAAACACAAAAATAGCTATAACTCGAGGAATGCTAGGCTTTTATTACAGCTTTTTTTCATCTGTCCTCATCAGGCCTCCCCTCAGCCCCTCGAGATCTTGTGGCCATCCCCAGTCCCCACTCTACGGGAAAGCTCCTCCTCTCCTGGAGGCCTCCCGAAGACACCGGAGGTCGAACCGACATCACTTACAGTGTTGTGTGCCAGCGATGTGAGAGCTTTGGATGCCAACCCTGCGGAGAGAAAATTCGCTACGATCCAGCCAGCACAGACCTGACTCACACCAAGGTGTCAGTGAGTGAGCTGGATGCTCACTTCAACTACACCTTCACCGTGGAGACGCACAGTGGTGTGTCTAGTTTTGGTAGTCAGGCAGCACCCCGGGCTGCCAGGCCGCCGTCCTCCACCACTCTGACTACATCTCTGCACTACACAGGTGAGCGGCGCTGATAGGAGGCAGGCCTGCGATGCTATCTGTTCTGCTGGAATGACAGATGCTATCTGAGATTCAGTGACAGCTCTGCAAATCAAATTGTGCCACAGGAATGACATGAACAAGGGTATAGGTGTATTTTCCATTTTTTTCTCACCTTCATTGCCTTCAAAAGGCAGATAATGGTGAGTGTGTGTTTCTGTGACTCTCTTAGTGGAATATCTTATGAACAAAATAACAGATTTTAATGAAACTTTCAGAATGTAATCATTAGATGTACATCTACAGCTGATATCTTTTGCGGTCAACTAAATTAAATATGGCCACCACAGCTAACCAATTTAAAAACCTCAAATGTTCTTTTCTCTTTGTCCCCAGAACCACCCAAAATCACCTCCATGCGGCTCGTTGAACGGGACTCCACAAGTTTGTCCATTTCCTGGGACGTTTCTCCCCAGCCGCGTGTTTCGTCGCCGTCCGTTCGCTATGAACTCGCTTACCGGAAAAGGGTGAGCACAACTTTTATGTTTCCTGTTAGAGCCTCGATAGTAATGACTTTATCACCACCTTTAAACATGAACTGTGGTGAATGTAAAATAACATAAAACGGATATGGACTGTGTAGTTATGTGGGATTAAAACTGTAATTTAAATAAGCTTGAGTTCTTGATGGATGCCACCTAGGAACAGGCTCCACGCTCTGTCGTTATCACACTAAAGCACCAGTCGTGATGAATTTATACCACTAATTCAGAAGCATAAACTAACTGTGGCCTCTGTCTTCAGCAGTAACACTGGATTTATTGACTGAGTTTGTTTCTTACCACCCAGGACAACAAACACGATGTGACTACGTATGTTGTGCTCAAGCTGGAGAAGAACTCTGTTCAGATCAACGACCTGGCTCCAGACACTGCCTACCTGGTCAAGGTTCAGGCCTTCAGCAGTGACGGCAGGTCTGGAGTCCCCAGCGTGGAGGAACAGTTTGAGACGTCTCCCGAAGGTACAGAGTAGATCCACAGCAGAAGTCTTTGGGTTTGGTTTTTTTAGAAGAGAATCTCTCTTATGTATGGTTTACATTTCTTGCAGGACAAGTTAACAAAACTGCAGTTATCCTCGCTGCAGCAGTTGGAGGAGCGATCATGTTGATCCTGGTGATCGTGATTCTGTTCCTGCGCAGACAGTGAGTGCCCGGCCCGCTCCGTTGGCCCGTCTTGTCTTGCCTGTTCTGGTAATCTGTCACAGAACACCATCCTTCAGTGCCTTCCTGTCTCATTCTTCTGCTTTTCCTTTGTGGGGCTTCCAAATGCCCGTTGCATTCACTCCTTCCTCACCCCGTTTTTTCTGTCCTCCTTTAGCCAACTGTCTCTTTCTCTTTATCTGGATCTGTGTCCCGGCACTCACCAGGGAGGAATTTGTGTTGAATGTGTCTTGTCCTTGCGCAATGGTTACATTCAACTGAGCGTTCGGGCCTTTGAAAGGAAATTAGCCCAGAGTGGCACATTGTTGTTGATAAGAGGCTTTTGGTTCTTTCTGTACGAGGTCACAGGCGTTTTGTGAAGTTGACCTGGGCCTGTACTGTAGCAGACTGTAGGCTGTGTAGCCACCTCCTTCTCTGTGTTTAAATTGGCTTGGCAAACACGGTCTATAGCCAGGCTTTATCAAAGGGACGCTTCTGTCTGAATGGATGCATTGCGCCAGTGTCTGGATGCTTTTGAAAGCTCAGAACATGGAGAGAAATGGTTACAGGGGGTGGTATGTGCTAGTGATATAAAAGCAGTCAACTGATTTAAAGATGGACCATTTTATTCTTTTTTTTATAAATTATGTAAGGTGGGAATCTATAGGCACCTCACATTACAATTCAGAGGGCTGCTATCTAATAATAAAACAAATATTGATGCATCAGACATAAAATAAACTAAATATTTTGCTCTAAGGTCAACGCTAAAACTCTCAAAAAATGAAGAAATTTTAAAAACAAAGTGCTAGAATCATTCAATTAAAGCACTATAAATCTCACAACGTCTGGTTGTTTGACCCTAATGTTCTAGACGAAGGATGGTGTTTTAAGATGGAGTTGAATTATCAATAAAATCCTAAATTCAATCATGGCACGTAGTATCTCATTGTTCTTGTGAGAACACGGGTGGATTTTCTGTTGCAGTCTCACTGTTTTCTGAATGTTTGTGACCAGTGAGCCGTGCGGCCACGTTTTGTGCAGCCAGTTTTTTAAAATCACATCCTCATCCTCCCTCACTGTACCTGCCTCAGCCTGCTTTGACCCCACCTTGGCAGTCGCTCCCTTGTTTACGATTTAATCTGCTGGATTACACGTGAACATCGGCAGATTCAGACCAGTTTCTCTTGTGAATGCTGTTTGCCAACAAGTAGCCAGCAGTTGCAACCTTTTTAGACCAGCATTTTTCTCCTCCTCTGCGTGGAAACTCGTACACAATAAGACTCTTATGAACATAATTTTTCCCTTTAACTTTTATTTAATTGCACTGTCCCTGTTCAAATAAATAAATCAAATCAAATCATAGATGCCGAAGTATTTCCCAACACTGGCTTTTAATGCAGAAAATGCTGCTTGTATGTCATGTCTTTATTGTGTGCACGCCATAAACACACGGATTCCTCCTTTTGCATTTCTCATGACGTGATTAACATGAAATAATTGATTTTGACATTTTAAAATTGATTTAAAATTGTAAATGTGATTAATTCTAACTCCCACCCCTACTAACCTGCTGATGTTTTTGTATCACTCAGAAAAAGCAACTCTCACATCCGGCAAGGACCAGAAGACGCCTACTTTTCAAGCCCAGGTATTACAAAAATAAACTCTTAAATCTCCATGTCTGATCTTTAATTTATTTATTTCATTGATTTGTTTTCTTACTTTTTTTTCCCCTGTGGCCTGCAGAGCAATTAAAACCTCTGAAGACCTACGTGGATCCGCATACATATGAGGACCCCAACATAGCTGTCCTCAAGTTTGCCACTGAAATCCACCCAAGCCACGTAACCAAACAGAAAGTTATTGGAGCTGGTGAGTGACAGCCCTGCTGAGATAATCTGCTGCGAGGCTTAACTCCGAGATGTTGAAAGATCTTTCCAATCCCCCCAAAATTCTCTGTTTATATTGTGCATTTTCAACAGCTTAAAGAGTCCGGCTGACAGTAGTTACTCCAGTGAGATTAGCATCTATCTGCATCTATCTCACAGAACAAGTCGAAATATTTTTTTTGTTGTGTGGCAACTCTTGGCTGCGGCACCTTTTGTGTTTTTGGCTGAAGCTGATACGAAAATTACACAAAAGAAACTGCTGCAGAAACATTGTTTTTGGAAGGATATCAGAGCACCTTCCCGGGCTTCGCAGGGGTTTTATTTTTTATTGAGGATACGTTTATTCAAGTGTGACCACCTTTACCCTTTGAACCAAAAGCTTTATTTCAGCCCCCCCAGCTCCCACGACCGTATGCCCTCTTTTCTTCTCATGTGACAGCTGATTCCCATGCTCCCACACAACAGGCCATCAACCATTTGCACAATGTTGCCTCTCTCTCGACGCGGAACGAGAACACACCTCTGTGAGAGCGCCTCAAGCAAAACAGACGCAGAGACTTCCTCATTTTCTTTTTGTTGTGCTGCCAAGCCCCCTACAGCTAAAAAACTTAAGATGACACGAGCATTTATTTCATGGCTGTTTTCTAAATCAACTGTCCTGATCCTGATGATGATGCTTCTCCTGCAGGGGAGTTTGGAGAGGTGTACCGGGGCATTCTGAAAGCGCCCGGGAAGAAGGAGGTAGCGGTGGCGATCAAGACACTGAAGCCTGGCTACACGGAGAAGCAGAGGCAGGACTTTCTGAGCGAGGCCTCCATCATGGGCCAGTTCTGCCACCAGAACATCATACGTCTGGAGGGGGTGGTCACCAAATGTAAGAACGTCTTTGCATTCCGAAATCTTTCTCTTTTTAAATCTTACCTTTTTGTGCAAGTGTGGTCTTATATAATTTATTCTGTTTTTTTTGTGTAGTTAAGCATGCAATGATAATAACTGAATACATGGAGAATGGAGCTCTGGATAGATACTTGAGGGTAAGTCCACCACAACCTATTTTTAAAATTTAGTCAGAGCTTGCTGTATTTTTGGTCACAGCTAATCTATTCTTTTGTTGTCCCAGCAGGACCACGATGGAGAGTTCTTGTCGTTCCAGCTGGTGGGAATGCTGCGAGGCATCGCTGCAGGCATGAAGTACCTCTCTGAAATGAGCTACGTCCACCGGGACCTGGCTGCCCGCAACATCCTGGTGAACACCACTCTGGAGTGTAAAGTGTCTGACTTTGGCCTGTCCCGAGTGCTGGAGGACGAACCTGAGGGGACGTACACCACAAGTGTAAGACTGACTTCAGTCTCATAGCAGGGCTTTTGCAAACATTTTTATGGATTCTAAGTTTTATTTTTTTTATTCAAACTCAATTTTTCTTGAGCAGGGAGGTAAGATTCCCATCCGGTGGACGGCACCAGAGGCGATAGCCTACAGGAAGTTCACCTCAGCAAGTGACGTGTGGAGTTTCGGCATCGTGATGTGGGAGGTCATGGCATTTGGTGAAAGGCCTTACTGGGACATGAGCAATCACGAGGCAAGTTTCCACGTTTACATTTTGCGCTTTTCTTTTTCCAGCCTAAATGAAAACCTTTCTGCCAAATTTTAGGCATGTTTTAAGAAAGCTAGCATATGCAAAGAGATCTAAGTGATCTGACTGTGCGTTTGCAGGTGATGAAGGCCATCAACGAGGCGTTCAGGCTGCCTGCACCCATGGACTGTCCGTCCGCCGTCTACCAGCTGATGCTTCAGTGTTGGCTTCAGGATCGCTCCAAGAGGCCGCGCTTCGGAGACATTGTCAGCCTGCTGGACAAGCTCCTGCGCAGCCCGGACTCGCTGAAGACCATCGCAGACTTTGACCCACGGTAAGATTTATTTATTTATGTGTCACGCAAACGGCTCATAAAGCATATTTGTTCTGGAGCTGACTCCAACTCCAGAGAATCTGCCACTGTCAACACCCAGTTCTTGGAAACAAACCTGGAACCAAAACCCAAAACCTTTGGAGTTAAGCTAATATAAATTCAATTTTGTCTACTACTTTTGGCCTGTTTAACATTCATGTCTGTTATTAATTTATTTAGACTACTCTAAAAATACTCCCTTAAAGGGAGAATTAGAAAATATAATCACATACTTTTTGTAGCAGGGAGTGTTGTCGACTTTTGTTACACAAATGGAATAAAATGATGAATTTACTGCTGGGAGAAGTGATTGAAGAGCTGAAGTTAAATATAATGACATTAAACAATTATTTTTTATGTCAAAACGTAAAAAAGAAAAATACAACTTTTAAATCAAAAAGTATTTTAATTCTTTTATAACTAAGGTCATCATAACGTTGGTTAATAATAAAAGGAGTTTTGTCTGAAGACATAATTCCTATTTATTTATTCCTTATAAAAGACATTTACCAGAAAACAGACACATATTTATATAATATAGGGTAACATACAGTATTTTGTGGCTTGACTGACTTTTTTCTCCCAGTTTAAAACATTTTTTTACATTTGGTTTTGTTTGAAATGTTTTGAGCTTTGACCTGGATTCATGCAGAAGACAAAAGTTAATGGTTTTATTAAACTTATTCTTATTTTAATCCTTCAATGTTTAGAGTTAAGCGAAACAAAAGGGTAACCGCAGTGAACACAGTAACATTTAAAGCCAAGCTTATAAAGAGAGGTGTCAGCTTGGCGTTAAATGTTTTTTTTGTTTGTGATTCTGTGAATGAATACTTTAATTTTCCTCCTGTGAGAAAGTATTGAGAAAGAACAAAAGGATGTCATGTTCAAGCCTCCGTCAGGCTTCACCCAGACTCTAAACGGGTTTTACCACCAACTGGTTTCCTGCTCTGTAATTACAAACCTTGGTTATCTGCTTTGTTTAGTTTTTTTTTGTCAGTTGTGGGAAAGCTTGTCAATAATCTTTTCTTTTTATTTTTTTTGCTAGTGTTTCCATCCGGCTGCCCAGCACCAGCGGTTCAGACGGTTCTCCCTTCAGGTCGGTGTCTGAGTGGCTGGAGTCCATCAAGATGAGCCAGTACAGCGAGAACTTCACCCGGGCCGGGATCATCACCATGGACCAGGTCATGCAGATGAAGACAGAGTAAGTGTCACTTTTTGGGACCGCACAATGAAACAAAATGTAACTGATCTGGTTGCATAATTTGGCAAAAGATCAAACCAATTTTTCTTGTCAAAACAGAACTTTTTTGCATCGACATGGCTGCAAATTGAAAAATGTTTCAAACCAAAACTGGGCTTGTTGCTTTTATTCTAATTTTCCCTTTATAAGCGAAGCAATAATGTTTTTGCCCAAGCATGCGATATTCATTCCTTCAAGGAATGCTAGGCTTTTATTTAAATTCCTTTTATTTTGCCCTTTCATCCACACACACATAGGGTAGCATTCATGCTCAATCCTTAAAACTAAGAGTTTCAGAAACAGTTCCTTGTAGCTGCCTCAACGATGACCCAGAAGGAGAGATTATCCTGTACAGAAAGCTGCATTTAAGGAAATCAAGGCCCTAAAATAGGTGGACATCATTATAAGTTCTAAAAGACAGAAGTGTGCTTAGCATGCACCCCCTGAAGACATCAAAAAGGTAGTTTAAGACAATTACATCTTCCCTGATGTGTAGGAGAGCTACAGGAGGCAATTTAACCAAACAGACTCAACCTTTGGGGGGGAAAAAACGCCTTTGTGAAGCTCATAATTTAAGGTTACTTTTAAGGAATAGGAACATTTTCTAACCACGCATGACCAGCCGAGACGTAGCCCCACCTTACTTTGTCATTGTATACGTCTGTCAGTCGATCCTGAGAAGATGAGCACCTTTTTAAAGCTGAGGAAACTCTTTTGAAGTGTTTGTCATACCGTATGGTGTGATTTCAGGGCCCCATGTTTCCATCTCGGGGCATCTGGTAGCACTCTCCGAAAAACCACCAGCCATTTACGATCCACCCTCTGCTCGCCAGACAAGTGATTCATGGTCAACAGGGAGAATCCTCGTTAAGCAATTAAGGCTATAATTAAGGCTTCGACTGAGGGCTGGTGTTTATGCAGAGCTTTCGCAGGTTTGCATCACATGCTGATGCAGAGTTTATAAAAAAGTTTTTAAAAATCCCTGTACTACTTCTTATTGTGGAAGATGAATTAAAAACTTAGCAGCAGATAACGAACGAGGAATGCACCCCACCTAGCTGAGCGGGTTGGAGTTTCATCACACGGAATGAGTCAGTGATTGCTTCAAGGCAGGAAGGATGCATGTGGAACGGTTTGGAGCGAGTCCAGAGTGAAAACACTGTTGTGTCTGTCTTTCACAGGGATATTAAGAACATTGGGGTGAGATTGCCCGGCCATTTGAAGCGAATAGCTTACAGCATCTTGGGCTTAAAGGACCAGACCAGCACTCTGAGCGTGTTTTCAGTGTGATCCTCGCCATGAAGGGAACTGAAACTCCGGCAGGCGGACTCTTTGAACTCTGAAACTGAGCTGGAGCAGGACTGCAGGGACGGCTTTGGATCGACAGAACCGAGAGAAATGTGCCATCTTTTGGGCCAAATGAATCAGACTAACTTACTGTACATTGTTTGATTTCTTCTTTTTTTTTAATCAGGGAATTGAGCAAATACACAAAAATAAATGTATCCGTAGACATTTACTATTTAAATATCTATTTTTTTAAGTCTACTTTCTTTCTTTACAAGATACAGTTTATTGCGCTTGCATATATATTTTTTTTGTCCATTTTTGAACAATAATCTACTTCAGCTTTACAAACCATGTAGAAGAACTGTATAAACGTGATAAATCAAATCATGATTCAGTTTGTTGGTGCTGATGTCAAAGAATTTCTCGTTAAAAGGCACTTGGCTCCACTTCCTGTCAGGACGGAGCCTCGGGGAGCTGAAATGAGCTTGAGCTCATCCAGGAACGAAACAAAAAGAGAAAAGAAAACAGGACTGGACCTGGTGTTGTTTCTGGCCTCCTGCTGGCTCTGAGCAGAAATTAAGCTATGATGTTCATATGGAGGGGTGGGGGGGAAACAAAGAGGACATGTTAGAGGTACTCTGTGTACAGATTCACTTTTTTTTTTCTTGTGTTTTGCCTGTTACCAAAAAAAACAAAAACACACTGAGATTAAAAAAAAAGATGCTGTGTAATGTAGCACTTGGCTCAAAAATAACTTTTTATTGTTTGTTTGTTTGAGAATTCCAAGCTAAAGATGATTTGAGTTGTATGTTTGTTGGAAATAAAAGAGGGGGGGAAAAAAGCACATAAACCCCACAAATACAAAAAAAATAAAATAGTTGCTCAGATTTCTAGTAATAATCATCTGGTTTGCTATTTCAACTTCTTGTTCACTGTTTTTTTTTTTTAGAAATATTTAGTCCTGCTTGGGTTCATCTATTGACAGGTTTATCTAGATGCTTTACAGCTGAAGAGCTCGACTCATTCTGGACATTGACCCGTTTTAAAGTGCCTCTTCGAGCGGGACTCTCGTTAAATAAGCCGGCTCTCCCGCGCCGACCCCCCTGTGCTCTTAACTGATGACTGCAAATCTTCGTGTTACTGACGAACACCTTCCTTTACTTGAATTTTGATTGTCTTGTTAAATGTTTGAGTCTGTTGTAGCGGAGAGACCCAACTTTTGAAAAGGGATTTATATAATTTTTTAAAATTATTATTCTGGTTTTTTGGTTGGAGTTTCATTCTGTAAATTTTGTATATTTCTTCAGTATTAATCATGTTTCCAAGCTGATTCTTTTTCTATGTTCACATCTAAAGCCGCCTACATTTTCTTGCTTGTCTTTTTGCCTTCTGTATTTAAGTCTATTTATTTTTGTTTTTTGAACTTTTATTTATTTATCCTGATAAACACTGAGCTGGGTTTAGAGTTGGACGTTGCTCACTAATTGTCAACAGAAAAAAAAACAAAAAAAAAAGCAATTTTCCTCTTTATTTCTCCTGATCTGTTCTTTCCTGAGATTGCATTTGTGGCAAAATAAAGTCTTAAACTGAATTTATTAAAGCCTGTTGTTTAACTGGACGACAAAAGTTTTGTTTATGATTTTTATAGAGCCAGGATGTTTGGATTTCCACCTGGATTTGCTTATAATGTGGCCGAGTGGCTTTAATTCCAGAGTTGGGACCTGAAGTAAACATGCGAGTGCTCCGTTACATCCTGGAAACTGTCGTCTACACAAACAAACACACACAAATTCACTTCCTCTGTCTGCAGCTATGGGTGTTTAAAAGATTAAACCATGAAATTCAAATAAAGTTGAAAACCTCAGCTGGAACCCTGATTGTTTATAGTAATTAAGAATTGATCAAACCATATTTTGTCAGTGGCGCCTTTGGAAAAAATCACCTCCACAGTTTATTTTTCAGTGCTGCAGCTCTTCATGTTAAAGAAGAAGCACATCTTTTAACACATCTTGTTGTGTGCAGCTTATTGTTTTTACTTCCTGCAGGAGTCTGGGGTGCTTTAAGGGGCTTTCCGGTCCAGAGCAGGAGCTGCGCCTCCATCCTCGGTCCCAGTGCAGGTCGGAACCATCTGATCCTGTTTGTGATGTTCATGGACAGGATCAGTCGCAGTCGTGGAGAGGAGGGCGTCTCGTCTCTGCTTTTTGCAGATGATGTGGTTCTGTTGGAGTCTTTGGGCCATGACTGGGATTGTTTGCAGCTGGGATGAGTCAGCTCTTCTGAGTCCGAAGTCATGGCTCTCAATTGGAAAAAAAAAAAAAAGTGGAATGCTCCCTTTCAGGTCAGGGATGAGTCTCTGCCTCATGCGGAGGAGTTCAAGTATCTGGGAGTGTTGTTCTCGAGGGATGGCAGGATGGAACGGAGATGGATCAACGGATCGGGGCCTTCATCTGCAGTAATGCTTCGAACAGTCGTGGTGAAGAAAGAGTTGAGTCGAAAGGCAAAGCTCTCCATTTACTGGCCAGTCTATGTTCCAACCCAGGGGTGTCAAACTCCATTCCTCGGAGGCCGCTCTCCTGCATGTTTTAGGTGTGTTCTTGCTTTAAAACACCTGGTTTAAATAGATTACTTGTGGACATGCTCCTGGAGAACTTGATGATTTGATGAGGAGGTAATTAAACCATTTGAATCAGGTGTGTTGGAGCAGAAAACCTCCCAGGACGGCCCTCCAGGCCTGGAGTTTACACCCCGGATCCAACTCTCACCTTTGATCACGAGGTTTGGATCATGACCTGAAAGAACGAGCTCCTGGATACAAGCGGCTGAAATGAGCTTCCATTATAGGAGCGGTCGGGCTCAGTCTTAAAGATAAGGTAGCAGCAGTTAGCTGTAGCAGTTCTGTCGCAGCCTGGAGTCACTTCTGGCAGGATTTTTAAAATATCTCTGCAGAAATAACCAAGTCATGTCAAACTGATGGCATCGAATGCTTTGAAATTTCTGAGGCTGGATCTGTTTTCTGACAACCTACTTCGGTCTTGGCCTCTAGCTTATCATTTTGTCAGAATAAAACCTTATTTCACCGAGCTGAGGTCGTTCAAAAAGCTATAAACAACAGATAAGATATTAATTATCCATAATCTTCTACAGAACTCCACTTCAAAAGGTCTGGACTATTGCTTTTATGAATGACACAGAAGGGAAGTCAGTGAGTCGTTACAGGTAAAAGTGAAAAGTTCTGGAAGGTAATGAAGCCTATTTTTAAAATGTAATAGTTGTGTTTTAAAAAGCTTTTCAGGTCAACATTTCTTCCTCGCTTTAAGAGTTCTCTCATGCAGTAAGAGATTACTTCAGCCTTTCAAATGAAGTGATCCAAACAATCAGATTAAACTTTGGGCCTGTTTGCACGCTGAGTCCTGGTTTTGATCCTGTCCCTGTTTGTTAAAACACTGCAACCAGGTTTCCAGACCTTTAAAAAATACTTTGGTATGTAGCTTAATAACCGCTGTGAAAATCTGAGTCAGTACGGTTGTATTTATTTGGAATAATTCAGTAATAAGTCCTGAACTAAGCAGGAATCTTAAAGGGTGTTGCCAAAGGTACGAGTGAGTCATAAATTATGAGTCCATTATGAGGAATACATCTATTAATCAGAAGGCTTACATGCGTCTCATGCCAGAACAGCTTCACTATTTATTATCACCCGCCACCAAAAGGTGAAGGTGGGTGGTGATGCGTTTGCCCGTTTCTGTCAAGATTGCAAGGTAATTTGTCCATGAACGAGACCAAAACCAGACACAGAGACAACAGCTGAAGGTAAGTGCAGTTTATTTACAAGTGTCCCGAATATATACAGTGAGAGGAATTGTGGAATGATCTGCGGAGCAAAAAGGGACAGGGTGAGTCTCGGGTACAATCCTAATATCAGCCGAGCGCTGCTAGGTGGCTTAGTGCATGTCTCTTTGCTCTTACAGGTCCAGGAGGTGTTCAGCAACGTGGAGGAGATGTCGGAGG